>NC_142929.1:187033064-187038064 GCF_046866305.1 Octopus bimaculoides | reverse complement strand
TGTTCTCAGAATCCATCCAGCCAATCGTCTGCACTTTGTTGCCATCCTGGTAATGTGCGCTTGGAAAGAGGCATCATCACTCATGTCGATACCCAGGTCTCTCACTGATTTAGGCTCTGGGATTAATATTCCCTGCAGACCAGTGTACTCTGTAAGTTTCATATTCAGTTTTGGGCGTTGGTAGCGCAGGGCTTGGAATTTTTCAGCATTAAACTGCATATTATTATCCTCAGCCCATCAGTAAACTGAGTCCAACTCCTGCTGCAGGTGTGCAACATCACTGGAGTTCTGTATTTTCTGCGAGACTTTCGTATCGTCTGCGTAGCTTGCAAGTGTGGCTATCCGGGCACTTGAAGGCATATCTGAGAGAGCGACTATAAAAAGCAATGGTCCCAAGACAGTGCCCTGTGGAACACCACTCATTATTTGTGTTTTCATAGAGGTGGCTCCATTAGCCACTACTGCCTGACTTCTATCTTTCAGAAAGTCATGTAACCACTCTCCAAGTTTTCCAGCTATGCCAAGATCACGCAGTTTGTGGCATATCACACCATGATCCACTTTGTCAAAAGCTTTTGCAAAATCAAGGTATATTACGTCCACATTTGAGTTGTTGAGTAACTACCTCAACACCCAGTTATAATGTTGTAAGAGCTGGGTCAGGCAGCTCCTACCTGGTCGAAAGCCATGTTGGGTATCACTCAGCAATTTATTTTCTTCAAGGAATGCAATTAGTTTTCCTCTGACTATCCTTTCCATGACTTTACTGTGTGAAGTCAGAGAGATAGGCCTATAGTTTTTGGCATCTGCTCTGCTTCCCCCTTTATGGATTGGGCATATTATTCCCTCCTTCAGCTTGCTTGGCAGTCTGCCGTTTGCGAGAAAGCTCTGGAAGAGGATCTGGAGGGGTTTTGCCAGGGCATGTTTACACGATTTAAGAGGATTGCTGGGAAACCATCAGGGCCAGCAGTTGAGTTTGTGTCCACTTCATGTATAGCTAGTAGTACATCTTCTTCGCTGATGTTGATGTATTCCATTGTAACTGCCTCACTGGTTATAGGGGAGGTAGCAAAGAAGTCCACTGGTTCGTTCACTTGTCTGTGCTCCAATGGAGTGGTGAAGACACTTTTGAATTGCTCATTCAGTACCTCACTGATCCTAGTTGGACTGTCTGTGAGGGAGCCATCCTCTTCGGAGAGGGGTCCAATCTTGCAGCATAGTGAGGCTGTTTCTTTTGCGTAATGAAAGAAGGCCTTTGGGTTTGACTTAATGTCTTTTATAACCCAGGCTTCTTTGTCTGCTCTCTCTCTCATATAGGATTGTTGCAGCCTTTTTTCAATCTCCATCAGTATCGTTTTTAGGCGGGACCTTTGGCCATTCTTGGGATGCTGGTTGAGTCGATTTGCAACTTTCGTCCGTCGTCTCATGAGGATCTTCCTCTCCCTTGGAATCTTGCTCCTATTTGTTTTGGCCTTGTGCTCTGGGACATATTTCTGGCATATGGCTTGCACAGTAGACATGAAACATTCTAGTTTCATGTCAATGTCTGGTGTGGAGAGACATTTTGGCCAATCCTCTCTGAGGATCTCTTTCTGGATCGATTTCCAGTCCGCTTTGTGGAAGTTCAGATTGGAGAGATTTTGGGTGCTTCCTTTAGGCTGTATGTTTCTTTCGGCCCAAACATAGACAGCTCTATTATGTTGTGATCCGAAGCTAATGTCGGCGTCACTTTCACATCATGAATGATGTCCGTATTGTTCGTGAAGCAGAGATCTAGAATGTTATTCGCTCTAGTTGGTCTGAGAACAGCTTGCTCCATGAATAGGGCATTGGTGAGGTTGAGCAGGCATTCCACCTGTGCTTGCTTGCGATAAGTCATTCCTGAGAATATGAGACCTTCGGGCCATTTGACGTTGGGGAAGTTGAAATCACCCATAAGAAATATGGTCACATGGTGTTCCAGTTTCATGAGGATTTCTTTAATTCTAGTGAGGCAATCTTCAAATTTGCCTATGTGGTTTGGAGCATCCGGTGGGCAATATGTATTGCATATGACTATATTATGTTGTCTTATGTATACAATTTGGGTGTCGCATACCGAATTTGTGTATGACAGTAAGACCTGGGGGTGTGAGGTCGTCACGGATGTATACAGCAACTCCACCATGGCCCCTTTCCCTTCTGTCTGTTCGCAGTATGACATATTTTGGTACGTGTACTTCTGCATCCTCTATATCAGGGCTGAGGTGAGTTTCCACGAGTGCTATGCATAGGGCTTGATTGCATGCAGCAAGGTCTTACGTATATATATATATATCAATATAAAGGACAAGGTATAAATAATGGTCATTACATATGACTTCATTGTGCTTAATTCAACTTACAGCTGTTTCCGATAACCATTTAGGTTCGTTTACTGATCGGGTTACTCAATCGATCCATTAATCGACCGAGAAAAATTGTACGACTTTAAAGAATTAATGCTATCCTTATCAGAGTTATTTTCTGAGTGTGTGTGTGTGTGTGTGTGTGTGTGTGTGTGTGTGTGTGTGTGTGTGTGTGTGTGTGTACATATGTAGTGAATTGAAAAATATGACAGAAAAAGAAAAAGAAAAAAGCAAATAGAAAAAGCAAACGAACGTTATATATATATATATATATTGATATAAATAATATATAAATATATGCATAGATACATACATATATGTACATACCTACATATATATGTATATATACATGCATATATGGGTACAGGACATCACAAAAACGTTAAACACAATGAGAAACGAAAACATAAAAACGAAAACATAGAAAACGAACTTTTTTTCAAACAACGAAAAACAAACAAACAGGGAAACAAACAGAGAAGGTAAGGACATTACGCGTCTTCGTTGAAACAGTCCTTCCTGCAAAGCAAATTAAATAAAATTTGGGATTTTTGCGGAGGGTGAAAGTGTTAACAAGAACAGGACAGTGAGAACAAGACAGTAAAGACAAACGGTGAGGGCTGATGAGCCAAGATGATGGAAAAATTATTATGAACGCAAGGAAGAAAAGCCATGAGAGGAGACAGGCAAAGGCACGTCTTTTCTTTAGGAAGGCAATGGACAGAAAGAAATTTCCCCTTTCGTCACGTGTCAGCGACGAGAGAGTCAAGGAGGAAGAGTGAGAGAGAAAGAGGGAACAGTGAAGGGGAGAGAAGAAGAATAGGGGAAGGGTGGGAGAGAAAAACAGAAAGGATGAAGAACGAGAGAGGGAGAGAGAGAGACAGAGAAGAGATAGTAGAGATAGAAGAAGAGTGCGCATCGTAATTATTAAGACAAAAAACTTACTTGGAAAAGGATGCGTGGCGTTCGATCATATAATAATATAAATAATATGTAAATATATGCATATATGCATACATATATGTACATACCTACATATATATGTATATATACATGCACATATAGGTACAGGACATTAAAAAAACGTTAAACACAATGAGAAACGAGAACATAGAAAACGAAATATATATATATATATATATATATATATATATATATATATATATATATATATATATATATATATATATATATATATATATATGTTGGCGCAGGAGTGATTGTGTGCTAAGTAGCTTGCTTACCAACCACATGGTTTCGAGTTCAGTCCCACTGTGTGGCACCTTGGGCAAGTGTCTTCTACTATAGCAGTCAAATGACTGAAACAAGTAAAAGAATAAAAATATATATATTTCTGTATGTATATTTGTGTGTGTGTGTGTGTGTATATATATATGTATATATATATGTATATATATATATATATATATATATATATATATATATATATATATGTAAGTATATATGCGTATATATATATGTGTGTATATATATATGTATATATGTATATCTATCTATCTATCTATCTATCTATCTATCTATCTATCTATCTATCTATATGAGAGTAGAAAGGGAAGTCTTGTCTAGTGAATGCTTCAAAAAAAGATGGGTGAATGTAGCAAGGATGGCACGTGTGAACGACGGAGCCGTCTTGAGCATAACCCTATGAACAAGAAAAAAAATAAAACAAAAAGGCAAAAGAGAGTCACTTACTGTTATAGTTTCTTCAATGAGAATATTGACCAAGGTTACCGTGGTCTTTTCCGTGGGCTTTTCCTTCCACGGCTAAACCTAAACTGTCCTCCCCTCTTTTTACACGAGAACATTACTGTGTGATACACGATCCCTATTGATCGGCCTTTCCTTTTCTCTTTTTTTTTTCGATCCCTTTTGATCGAACTGCTCCTTTTTCCCTTCCTACGATCCCTTTTGATCGACACCACCAATTTTTTTTTTTTTTTTTTTTTTCCTTCCTTCCCCCTCCCAAAAAGAAAAGCTCTACATTGTATTTGTCCCATCTTCGTTGAGCCCTGTGTGGCTAATAAAAGAAATGTATATATATATATATATATATATATATATATTGTTGTACTTGGGGATGGTCATATTGCCAGTTTAACCAATATATATATATATATATATATATATATATATATATATATATATATATACACATATATATATATGTGAGTAAAAATAAATACAAAAACAGGGTTTTGTATGATCGTGTATAGAGGAATATGTTATTTTATTTAAAAGAGTTCCAACTCTGTCTGTTTTTTATGTTTTATTTACATTCTTGTAAAATTAATGTGGGATATAGAATATGGAATATATAATATATAATATAAAAATGGATGGTTCAATGAAATGAAGTATTGAATGTCTTATTGAATATATGGAATATGTCTTATTGAATATATGAAATATTGAGTGTTCAATATAAAAGATTAAATATATAAAGGCGAATACGTATTTTCAATACCTTGTGGTATTCATCATGGCCGGTATCTGACAGACTGTAACAGACAGTCTGTTAATAACGAAAAAAACTAACTGCACTCAGTTCGTTTCGAGACTGGCCAAATGGATAGACCCTGAAGAAGCTGCACC
>NC_142929.1:187023064-187028064 GCF_046866305.1 Octopus bimaculoides | reverse complement strand
TAGAGAAACATGCATACATATAATGCACTCATTTCCTTTTTTCTTTTTTTTTCTTTTTGCTATAAGTTGTTCGATTGTCACAAGACCAACTTTTTATTTGTATTGGAAAGTTTGTGTTGGAAATAAAGAAGCAACAAAAGACCACTGTGATAAGAACAAGAACAAGATATATCAAGACTGCTGATCAGGAGGCCAGCACAAGGGAAATAAATCAGTGCATTACTTTATTGTCGTCATTGTTTCCAAGAACTATCATAAAACATTCGTTATGAGAATCCTAATGGAATGTGTATTATTTTCCTTGTGGATTTCTTAAAAATCTATATTTGTGTGTGTCTGTATGTGCGTGAGCCAGTGTGATGTGTGTGTGTGTGTGTATGTGTATATGTATGTGTGTGTGTGCGTACGTACATTTGTGGGGTTTTTTGCGTATGCTATATGTTTAAACTTTTATCTGCGTCACTATATCCATATATAACTCAGAAATATACACAAAAGCGCACACAGAATCACACATATCTGCATATATATATATATATGTGTGTGTGTGTGTGTGTGTGTGTGTGTGTGTGTGTGTGTGTGTGTGTCTGTATGTATGTCTGTCTGTCTGTATGTATGTATGTATGTATGTATGCATGTGTGTGTGGGTGTTTGTGTGTATTCCTGGACCGGGTATTTCACGTTGTTTCATTCTACTCAGCTGAAATGAGTTCCTATCAAATGTGCTGGTGCAGCCATCTACCCCTCTTTCAGTCAGATTCTCGATGTTCCACTGGGATAAGAGTACGGAAAACGAGAGGGTCCCTATGTCTGCTTGTGAGCACATGGGCTTAGAGAAGATTAGAGAAGCTATTATGAGGAAGACACCAAACCAAAATCTGATAGTGATCCACATTCCCCATGATAATATGGAACTACTGCACATCTTCAGCCAGCAAGTTAGATTGGTGAGTGGGCCCCATCCACCGTTGAACCTAGATCTGGTACCCTTCCGCTGTCAAGTGCTGACTTCAATGAAGAATAGTTTTGAGGGACAACGAGTGATGATGCAGACGATGCGAAGTTGGTTGCGAAGACGTAGGGAGAACAGTGCACAGAGGATATTTTTCAAAGACGATTCTAGAGTTGGCTTTAACGATTTCACAAATGGATAGACACTATGTTGAGTAGTGCTTTTGGATAATGGAAGAATTATTTTACTAACACAGGCAATTTGATGGACCTATGTTAATAAAGAAACTTATGGCCCACTTCAGCACTACTTTCGGAACACCTTGCCACCGCACGCGAATGTGTGAATGTATGAATGTATGCATGTGTTCTGTGTGTGTGTGTACACAAACACACACACACACACACAGAACACATGCATATCAACAACAGTGTACAGGAAGATCTATGATGGCAGATCCCGAGAAATATTAAGTTCCAATGGTAATCCGGGTGGAGTGGTGGTAAAGTGGTACAAGGGAGGTGGCAAAAATCCGAGAAGTAGGCACACGAAGGAAATGAGAGTCTAAAAAAGGAGTAGGTTCAGTCAGGCAGGATTAAGCGGAGTATTAGTTTGGAGCATCAGATGAGACAAGAGAAATTACTCATGAATGGTGGGCATGATGGGGAAGCGGAAGTGACTGCGGCAGCGATCGCAACAGACAGCAGGAGGATGGTTGCGTATTATCGTAGCGAACGGTAAGTAAATTGGTGCGGATGTCCATGATAAAAAACAATATTTCAGTAAGAATGGCAACAACAGTAGTATGAGCTATATCCGTCGTCATTGTACGTATATATATATATATATATATACAGAGTTCGCCCCAAAAATGTATACACGCTTTAGGAAAGGAAAAAATGTGTATAAATATTTTTATTCTGTGTTATTGCAATTTATTTTGTGTTATCGCAATTTGACAATGCATCGAATGAAGTCTCTATATTTAAAGAAGTACTTATACAAGTTAAGTGTTTATACAGATTTTTCGTTTCCTGAAGTGTGTATAGATTTTTTTGGCAGATTCAGTATATATATATATATATATATATATATATATATATATATATATATATATATATATATATATATATACATCTTAGCACAGCCGCTCCTGAACAAACATTTATCTATCTATCTATCTATCTATCTATCTATCTATCTATCTATCTATCTATCTATTTATCTATCTACCTCTCTCTCTATCTATCTAACAATCGAGCTATATATATATCTATATATATGCATGCATGTATGGCTGCATATATGTGTACGTACCCATGTACGTACTGATATATATATATATATATATATATATATATATATACACGCACACTCACACACATGTATCTGTGTATAAGATAGTAGTGGAAGAAGAAATTAAATACACACACATATGCACACACACACACACACATGCACACACATACATTAACAGACAAACACAACATGCTTACACACACAAAGGAAATCAATGAGGAACGGTTTTCCAAACCTGAACCGTTATCTCTCAAGGAGCAAAATAAGCAAAACTGTATTTTACCGACATTTGGCAATCTCCGTCAACTAATGGTCAAGCAGTGACCGATAGCCAAATATGTCCACCACATTCAACCAAGCAGAAGCTGTCTTAACGGTCACTGGATATGGCTAACGTCATTATTTTTCTCAAAGGTTATACAGCATAGAGCTCTGTGTGTTTCACAGAATTTGAGTGCATATCAAGGATTATCATGAAATAGCCAGTACTGCAAAGGTATATATATATATATATATATATACATATATGTGTGTGTGTATGTATGTGTGAATATATATGTATGAATGTGCATGCGTGGGCATGCGTATGCGCGTGTGTATGTGTGTGTTCACAGCATTGTCTTAGATATACGTGATTTCACGTTGATTCCATTGGAGACTAATGGTACAGCGGTTCTCTGTGACCTATTTCCTTTCAATCTAGTCATGAAATATTGACTCGTTATGTTTTTGGGAATAGCCACAGGGGATTGCATGCATGCGTGTGTGTGTATGTGTGTGTGTGTGTGTGTGTGTGTGTGTGTGTGTGTGTGTGTGTGTGTGTGTACATATATGTATGTGTGTACAGATATACACACATGAATGTGTGTTAGTATGTGTTAACAATTGGTGAGTCATTCCATTTTGAATTAAATGTAGACAATCACCAATTGTTAACCTGTAAATATAAACCCCGCACCATACATTAAACTCTTCTTTCTTTCATATATATATATATATATATATATATATATATATATATATATATATATATATATATATATATATATATGCGTGAGTGTGTGAGTGTATATATATATATATATATATATATATATATATATATATATATACATACGCGAATATGCGCGCGTGTGTGTGTGTGTGTGTAATTCTGCTCAAATGTCATTTGGCTCCTAATATATAGGGTAAACTCTTTAGACAGAAAAAAAAATGCGAACAATGTAACCCGCTGGAACCAAATCTCGCGTAATACCACTAGACCGTAGGGACACGCCAGCAACTAACTGTGAAATTAAAGGTTTTAAACTTAGAAGCAGAAAAGGAAGAAAATTTGTTTTAGATCGTATTTTAAAGCCCGTGAAAGTGTTTTAACTCATATGTTATGAGCTATTATTTATAATTACATTTTCATTTGAGCAATTCTGATAAAAAGACTTATTTTCGAATTTCTCACAGTGTCAAAATACGATCTACAAGGAAGTGATCTCTTTCTTTCACAGCAATTCCAATCACTTCCGAGTATAATTAGAAACTAGTCAGAATCAGTCGAAGAATTTCCAATTTATCCTCAGATAGAGGTGCATATATTGCGTGCAATACATACATACATACATACATAGAAATATACATACATGTCTGTGAGTGAGTGGATGGGTGATTTATAAGGTAACGAATTGACAGGGATAGTTGGGCATTGAATACAAAACCTCGCAGTATTTGTTGTCAGCTCTTTGAGCTCTGTGTTCAAATCTCACAGAGGCCTTCTTTGCTTGTCGTTCTTTAGGGGTTGGTAAAAAAATACCAGTCCACCGCTGCGGACCGGCAGAACTTTTAAAGACTTGGAAGAGATCCATTGTGATATCAGTACAAATTCTTTACGTTATGGCAGGAACGGCGCCGGTGCTAAGTTGTATCGGCCCTGAGGGGGGAAATCTTTCTCTTGGGCAATATCTGTGGCGTGGAGAAAGGACAATTGTCAATCTTCTACTAAATACTATATCTAGGACTGTGCATAGAGGTGCAGACACAACAGAGGCCCTAGAATTCATGCAGTAGAAGCACACACACACACACACACACACACACGCTCTCTCTCTCTCTCTCTCTCTCTCTCTCTCTCTCTCTCTCTCTCTCTCTCTCTCTCTCTCTCTCTCTCTCTCTCTCTCTCTCTCTCTCTCTCTCACATATACATGCGCGTGCGCACACACACGTTTAGAAGCACACATATACACACCCATATGCATACATACAGACACATTATTCTGAATACATGTAAAGTTTGTACATTCATTTGAAGTTGAGGCTCACCTCAGTCGCGACTCTTTGTAACTTCAATTATAAATAATTGCACCTCGTCGTTTACGACGACGATGAGGGTTCCAGTTGATCCCATCAGCGGAACAGCCTGCTCGTGAAATTAACGTGCAATTAACATAGTTCTCAGGGGGGTTCAGTGCAACACAGAGTGTGACAAAATTGGCCCTTTGAAATACAGGTACAACTAATTTTTGCCAGCAGAGTGGACTAGAACAACGTGAAATAAAGTGTCTTGCTCAAGGGAACTGAACTCACGACCTTACGTTCGTGAGCCAGATGCCTTAACTACTAAGCCACGCACCTTCACTCAGTTATAAATATGTTTCATATCCCAGAAAGGCTAACTTTACCTTTCATCACTCAAGAATCGATAAAAAAATGTATCGGTGAAATACTCGGGTTGATTTGATTGAATAACCACTAACCCCAT
>NC_142929.1:187015564-187018064 GCF_046866305.1 Octopus bimaculoides | reverse complement strand
AGCAATATTATCTTATAAAGACAAAAGAAAAGCAGTTACTTAATCACACACACACACATACACACATGCGCGCGCGCTTCACATACTCCTTTTCGTTTTGTATACTCTCATAGTTGTTACCAATATCAATATTCCCGATCAACCACTATCAGCATCACAACTACCGTCATCGTCTCCGTCGTTGTCATCACGACGACGACGACGACGACGACGACCACCACCACCACCACCAACAACAACAACATAGTCGTCGTCGAAGTTATCCCTGTGATTATTATCATGACTTTCCCTATGATCTTCCCCAACACGATCACAACGAACAGTGTTGAAGGTGATCTTGGCATTGACGTTCTTAGAAAATCCACTAAGGAAGTGGTAAAGATATCTAGCATCTCTGTACTGACTCAGTTGATGCAATTAGCTGAATGGAATGACAAGGACTGGGCTTTATAATTAATTTATTCACAATTTTCGGTTGTGTAGGAAAATTGGGGATTGCACAAGGAATTGATCTGTGATGTGATTGCAAACAGATAAATCATGCGTTCCCTCGGCAACCAAAATATGACGTTAATCTATATCGGTACTCTTCACCAGAGGGCCTGATATACATACCCGACGTTAAGATGAACGAAAAAAAAGCAATACTAAACTATATATCTACAATAATACACCAGGCTTGATCGAGTGGACGCCTATGCTAAAAAGCGTTCCAGTTGAGGCCAGCCAGTCTTTTATTCAGATATTCTATAGTTACTACTACATTATCTAATGTTTCTTTGTTTTTTTTTTTGAGAGAGAGGTTAGATGGTTAGAATTGAAGACAAGTTCTTTGCTATGTTTTGCGCGTGTAGCTGACGCATAAAGCCACCTCTACCCTCTGCTGTGTGACCTTGTTAAGTTTCGTCCTTTGCTTCATGTAGAGCTCACTCTCCCACATAACAATGGATTTGAACTCAAGGTATTGCTGTTTAGTACTCTATCTTAATCATACTAATATTTCTAAGGACAGAATCGTTAGCACGCCGGCGAAATGCTTAGCGGTATTTCGTCTGTCTTTACGTTCGGAGTTCAAATTCCGCTGAGGTCGACTTTGCCTTTCATCCTTTCGGGGTCGATAAATTAAGTACCAGTTGCGCATTGGGTTAGATGTAATCGACTAGCTCCATTCCCTCCAAATTTCAGGCTTTGTGCCTATAGCAGAAAGGAATATTTCTAATCTATAGAGTGTACGATGTGGTGTTGTTTTTGTAGGGCGGGTGGTTGTCATTAACAACTAGGGCAAGTAGATCATTTCGCTTTATTAAAATATGCCAAGAACATATGGTTTTGAAACCTAAGCATTTATACAGATTAGACCTCCGTTGATGGATTGATAGAATCAATAGAACCTTCGGACAAAATTATTTACATTCTGAGTTCAAACCCTGTCAAGATCAACTTTGCTTTTCATCTGTCCGGGATCAATAATATAAATACGAGTTGAATACTGTGATCGATTTAATACACTAACTCTCTCTCATCCCAACGTTCAGGCCTCGTGCCAACGTTAGAAGTAATTATCACACACTGTATTCAGAGCAGCAGATTAGCAGAACCTTTAGAACGTCCGAAGAAATACTTTACAATATATGTTCCGGCTAGGGCAGCGAGCTGGCAGAACCGTTAGCACGCCGGGTGAAATGCTTAGCGGTATTTCGTCTGTCTTTACGTTCGGAGTTCAAATTCCGCCGAAGTTGACTTTACCTTTCATCAATTACGTACTGGAGTCGATCTAATCGGTTGGCCCCCTCCCCCCAAATTTCGGGCCTTTTGCCTAGAGTAGAAAAGATTATTTCGAGGTTGATGAAATAAGTGCCAGTTGAACACTAGGACCAATGTAATCGGCTTATCCCCTACTCAGACATTGCTGGCCTTGTGCCAAAATTGGAATCAAGATATTTTCCGGCTTTTTCCTAAGTCAACTTTCGCCGTCTACGACCATCTAATTCAAAGTATTGGAATTATTATTATTATTACTATTATCATTTTTAATATTATTATTATTATTATTATTATTATTATTATTAAGACTGATTTGTAGTTTATTTCATCTTCGGGCCGGGTCTCAACCAAAGACCAAAGGTACGTATACATTAGTCGACATTGCTTTTCATCCTTTTGGGGTCGATAAATTAAGTTACAGTGAAACAATGGGGTCGATCTAATAGACTAGTTCCCTCCCTATAAATTTCAGGCCTTGTGCTTTTAGTACAAAAGATTATTGAGTGAGAGAGCAATGCATGTCATCAAAGTGACACTGGGGTAAAATATACGAAGCCCAGTATACCCATCATGACTACCCGTCTGATAAGGGTACACAAGGCACATGCATCACAACCATATGTGCACGACATGGTGATCTCATATGAAGATAAGCAGCGCACTCAAAAGGTTCCTGAATAAGGGTTGTTTAAGGTTATGGGGACGTAAACCCACCAGCATCAGTTGTCAAGCGATG
>NC_142929.1:187008064-187010564 GCF_046866305.1 Octopus bimaculoides | reverse complement strand
TGCCGATGAGGCGAGAGCTTAAGAACAAGTGCCTGTGTGCTTGTAGATGTGTGTGTGTATATATATATATATATATATATATATATATATATACGCACAATATATACAAACGTTCATTCACATATATGTATATATGTGTAGGTGTATACATGTATGTGTCTATGTATATACAAAAAGTTGTGTGAGTGTATGTGTGTGTGTGTGTGTGTGTGAGAGAGAGAGAGAGAGAGAGAGAGAGAGAGAGAGAAAGAGAGATAGAGAGAGAGAGAGAGAGAGAGAGAAGAGAGAGAGAGAGAGAGAGAGAGAGAGAGAGAGAGAGAGAGAGAGAGAGAGATCAGTATGGTGTGGAAAGGCAAAAAGGAAATACTTCGTAATGGATCTGGTAGACGTATGCGAGAGAAAGACCACTGCTAGGCGTAAAAAATAAATCCTCAATGAATAATCAGAAAAATAAATCGTCTACGGCAGGAGTGGTTACAGTTGTATTGTTCGTTGCCGGGGAATCATGGATGAAGAAAGGTAAATCATGCTACACCGCAGGAAATACAATCTGGACATTGTCAAGTCTCATCAATGCTGTTAAGTATCACTGGATGAAGCGCTATGTTTCAAGGTGTCGAAATCGTTGTGATCTCCAATCCACGGCTGTTGAAAGGAGTTTTCCACAGTGCAAGGAATATGTATATTATATACTATTAGATGAAGCTTATTGAATTGTATTTCTGAGTTTCAGATTGCCAATTATTTACATATTTGAACTAGGGAAACAACATGACAATATATAAGCAAAAATATTCGTTAATATATCGAAATATAAGTCAACGATATTTGATTATTTGCCGAGAAAAAAAACCGTCTTAGAAAGTATGTCACACATTTATCTATTTGAGTGCTATGCATAGAAAATGTGATGTACTCATCTATTCTCATACAAAAACATGATATCATGTATTCATTATCATATATGTAAAAACCATAGACATAAAGACAAGAAGTTTTAAAGTTGGTGAATAACTGAATGCTTTTCCTATTATATGATTTCCGTTCAGTATATACCAAACTCATTATGTGCGGAAATAAACTACTTTGACCAGTTCTATTTGGAAATTCTTCAATATCGATGTATGTGTCTGCAAGCATTCACTAAATTCGTCTTTATAGTCAAAGTTACAAAATACCGTAATAGGATGTTATATGACTCTGAGAAACAACATGACTTAGGATAATTAATGTCGGTGTCTGTGGGTGTTTGTGAACATTCTATAATGAACAAATCGATTTTGTAATTGTAAATAACTGTAATCCTTTAAACTTTAAATACATCTGGAAAGTGAAGTGGTGTGGAGTTTTCTGCATGTCTGAATGTATACGTATTTTGCAAGAATTCTTTTAAAGATTTTCTGTAAGCTCTTTTATAAATATTTTTAGGGTAGCCTTGATTCGACAAATTGTTTTAGATAGGCGCATACCTTTGAAAGTCTAGAGATACAGTAATTATATAAGGAAGCAGACTGAGAAATGTTAGTGGATGGATAATTGATATTTGAAATCTCTCTAAATGCACATCATTAGGAATTTACAGACCAGTAATATATTAACATATGCCGGTACTCTATTTCCATATTTTTGTAAGTAGATTTCTGCAATCATTCCTATCATTGTACGATTTAAGCAATGGGAAATTTCTGCATTCACTTACTGAAGCTGCAAGTGTATCTGTTGTCTAGTTTGATCCAGGTGCTGCTGGCTGAATGAAATTTTTTGAGAGAAAATACTCCTCAGAGATCTCAGTTGTCCTTCCAAATTTGAGTCGTCCTCGTTGTAAGGGTATGAGCAATAATGGACACGTTTGGAGCTGAAAATTCATGCTGCACAACTGGATTGTGGCCGTAATGCATTACAAAAGATGGTTGACGACTGGAGACATTCAATGAAAAAGTGGCTACTGCACTAGTTAACACCCGATTTGAAAGAGATGGGTGGAAATATGTTCTGATCTGCTGGAAGTGTTTGAAGCCAATAAAGACAAGATTTTCCAAACTGGCGATAGCGGATAAAACATGAGTGTATCTTTCTGCAGGAAACAGGCTTAGGCCATGGAATAGAGTTACACCTTTACTGGCAGGCCTAAGAAGTTGAAGAGCCAACGGTCGGCGGAACATTGAAACACTCAAAAAGCGTAATCAAACCATTAGGAGGAAGATATCGAGCATAAATCTGAAAGCGATCCACGTTTACCATGACAAACATCTTTGGCAACTAATCTAACAATCGGCAAATTGAGATGCTCAGTATAGCCCAGATCTGGTGACTTCCGATTTCTACCTGTTTGGTCTAATAAAGATAAGTCTTCTGGGATAATGATTTGATGACACAGACGAAGTGAAAGTGGCTGTGAAGAAGTGGGTAGAGTTGTGCTTCCCTGAATTTTTTCAAGGATTCAAGAGTTGGGTTGCTATGGCGCAAATATTAGTTCATATAATGAAGGAGTTATGGTGTT
>NC_142929.1:186990564-187003064 GCF_046866305.1 Octopus bimaculoides | reverse complement strand
TTTGAAAGGGCGACGTTTATCGTTTTATATTTTATACACACACACACACACACACACACACACACACACACACATATATATATATATATATATATATATATATATATATATATATATGTATGTATGTATGTATGTATATATATGCACGAGTAAGCACATAATTGCAAAACAAGGTGAAAAAAAATAGTACTCGAATACCGAAGGTAGAATAATGTGATTTGTTTTTTATTAAAGCTGCAAAATCATCACAAAAAATAGACTGTTACTCAGAGTTTCACGTTTCCGTTCGTCTGACAGTTGTGATGAAGACAGGAATAAAGTTGTGATGGTACATGTAACATATGATTCGATATGATTCACAATTTGCCGAATAAGCATTTGAATTTGACTGGGTAACTTATTTTCAAAACATAAGCGGTGTTGTATTCGATAACGGTTGGGCGGCAGGATGAAGCTGAGCGAACAGGAGCAACGAGAAATAAAGTGAGTTGCTCAAGAACGCAACGCAACACCGCCGCTGAGAATCGAAGTCACGACTTTACGATCGTCGGCCAAACACCCTAACCACATAGGCATGCGCCTTATATATATGTGTGTGTGTACATATATATATATATATATATATATATATATATATATATATATATATATATATATATATATATATATATATATATATACAAATATATATATATGTACATTTAAAATGCAGAGATGTCCATAACAGGACATCCACTCGCTAGAAACAGCAGCAAAAGACCACATACCACAAAAATTAGGGACAATTTCGAAAGGAAATGAAAAATAAAAACCTTTACCAATCTATATTCTGTACCATGGTTTCAAGTCAATTTTAGTAAGATAAAGATTATATATCTTACAAGGTCGGACTATCGTCAGCAGAAATGACCAGACAACATATGAAGCACGAGTCAATACGCAGCATGGTTCGTGTTCCTATGTCTAATTTTTCAAAATATACCGCGTATTTGCGGTTTACCTAATCGGCAGCAAATACAAAAATGCAAAAATGCCGAAAATTCCTTCAGAAAATCATCCAAAAAGAATTTTATCATTATTAATAAATTATAGGGTAGCAAAAAAAATTTTAGAAATTTTATTTACCACCAGTGGTCTAGCGAGAGTAAAAAAACAGACCTTGTAAGATATATAATCTTTATCTTACTAAAATTGACTTGAAACCATGATACAGAATATAGATTGGTAAAGGTTTTTATTTTTCATTTCCTTTCGAAATTGTCCCTAATTTTTGTGGTATGTGGTCTTTTGCTGCTGTTTCTAGCGAGTGGATGTCCTGTTATGGACATCTCTGCATTTTAAATGAATAATACATAGTCTATTGACTGTTTTTTTACTCTCGCTAGACCACTGGTGGTAAATAAAATTTCTAAAATTTTTTTTGCTACCCTATAATTTATTATATATATATATATATATATATATATATATATATATATATATATATATATATATATATATATATATATATATATATATATATATATATATATATATATATATATATATATATATATATATATATATATATATATATAAATATATATATATGTATATAATCTCAGCGGGTGTATTGATATACTTAATCAATGTGCATATGTATATGCGTGCATGTGTATGTACACACACACACACACACACACACACACACACACACAATGCAGTGTTCCTGTCTCCGCCCGACATTGAAATTTACGCAAATTTATGAACTTTACATATAATTTAATATATTGAAAGGTTTTACCTGAGTGAAGCTGTCATAAACACAATTTATCGACAATACAATGACTAGCAATATAATTAATCTAATTACGATACACAGATAAGTGGGCGAGGAGAATTACAAGGAGTTAGGGAAAGAGATTGTTTAAGTATCGCCCACACGCACACATGCACGCCCACCCACACATATACATACATCTATATACATATATTTTGTGTGTCTATGTGTGTGTATGATTATGGTTGTACATATGTATGTACGTATGTATGTATGTATTATGTATGTATGTATGTATGTATGTATGTATGTATGTATCTATCTATCTTAATGTTTGTTTCTAAATGAAATTATATATAAAAACGACTTAACATTAAACTGAAGGGTTATTCAATACTTTATTCGTAGAGTACATATTTAGTAATCGTTACAAAGAAAAGCTAACCGTGACTTTAAACTCAAGGCTTACCAGACCTCAACTGACTTTATAAGTACACACACACACACGGACACATTTATAAAATATATTTATGTATATATAGATGTAGAATGAGAGGGACAGAAAAAGAGAAAGAGAATGTTATATGAATTTGGCAAAGCAAGACGGAATATGAAACTTTTGAACACGATATTGGTTTTGCTATCAAGAATACACTTCCCCAAATTGTAGAGTTTAGTAACTGGAGTATAGAGCGTTCGCTTTACTTAGACATGCCGTGTGCATGTCCATACGTACAGAGCAATGATATTTTAAGGCATAATTGCAATTTTGGACAGCAAAGATGCGGCTATAAGAGGATGCAAGAATGCTTTTCTACAGACAGATCTCAGTAATCCAAGATGCCTAGTTCTGTCTCTTATGTTTGCTCTGTAACTTGTAAATCATCAGTTGTTCGTCACAGTCGTATCAGAACAGGACCTATCAGCGTGCAGCAGACACGGATATCATCGTGTACAAGATGCAATAATACATATACGTATGTGTTTATGTATCTTTGCATGTATGCATGTATGTATGTATGTATATATGTTTGTATGTATGTATGTATGTATGTACGCATGTATGTATGCATGTATGTGTGTGTGTGTGTGCCCCTGTGTATGGGATTGTGTATGTTTGTAAGGAGTCAACATCTGGGACAAGGAACAAATACCACATCATATTATGTTTACGTATTTTGTTTACGTTCAGGTTTGAATATCTTATATAGATTTGCTGTGTGAACTATTTACATAAACCGAGGTGTATAGCATGTGTACCATACTCAGGCATGTTACACATGCTATACTCCTTGTTTATACATACTCCTTGTTTATACATACTCCTTGTTTATACATACTCCTTGTTTATACATACTCCTTGTTAATGTACGATACATTATAGATGGTGTACATCATCGCATTTATACTCCTCTTTGGACATCCAAACACAATACATCTATGTACAATTTATACATTATACCGGGAGTATATTTTCATCTTTAGGATTCAATACACTCTGAACAGGAGGTTATTTTCAAGAGCACACACAGAGCAAACAAGGAGTGCTAGTGTGATCGCTCCTCTAACAAGATGTCGCAGCCAAATTCGACTCAGAAAAGGAACAGATTGGACAGATTAGTCTGGAATACATTAAAAAAAAAGATGGAATGGAATATTTATGGCCACAAGTCTGTTTGATCACGGATGATAAATTGCTTAACAGCAACAAGGACAATATCTTCAATGTATAGCCATAATTGCAGAGAACTATGAAATAAATCTGTTGATAATATCACTGCAAAGTGAACACATTAATAATAATAATAATAATAATAATAATAATAATAATAATAATAATAATAATAATAATAATAATAATAATAATTAAAGAAACGAAGCCCAAGATAAGCGTTTCTCAACCATTTTTTTCACCTATAGACCTCTTTAAATCTTATTTTTTCGGATGGGCCTTTCTAGACATTTGATGGTAAAAAAATCCTGTTATAGTTTTATAATTAAATATTATTTCAACAACAAAAACTTATATGGATCTCGGTAAAGAACCACTGCTGTAGATAAAAAATACTGCGAAATGAACCCATAGATAAGGGGAAAATGAACCCATAGATAATAACATTGGGGAAACGAAACCGTAGACAAAAATGCTGGAATATGAACCCGTAATGAAGTCCTAGATAACAAAATAGAAAATGAAGGCTTGGATAATAAGACTAGTAAATGAACAGGTAAACAATTAATAGCAAAATGGAAGTAATTTCAATGACCCTGGGTAAAAGAACCAACACCTTAATGACAGTGGAAACTGGACCTTCAGATAATAACAGTCGAAAATACTTCGGTATAAAATGCAGAAAACATTGAATTTTATTGTTTCACATTTACTGATCTAGTAAAGCCTCAGCAGAAATATTCCGCAAAATCTAAGCAGGGAAGACGTAGATAAACACATAAAAATATACATGTTTCTACACACATAGAGACACTTTAAAACAAAAACAAAAACAAAGACAGTGTTTATTATAACAAAGCAATGTAACTTTGACAGTGTTCTCCTCTAAAGAAAACAGCTAAATAAACATTCTGGCTATCACATGTAACAGTAGGGATTATAAATATAGACACAGAATATATATAAGACCTATGTATAGCAAACCCAGAAAAGTGTATATAGTAAAAACATATGAAGATGCACTTCCAGAAAGACATTTACATCGGAAGAAATCCGAGAAATATTTATAAAAACAAAAGAATTCAGCAAACTGAGACATAAGTATGGAAACCACCCCAAAGACATAAAGCCTGTATATACATGTATATCGCTATGTACGTGTATATTTAGAACAGTAAACAATATATATACACCAGTTAGAATACAAGGTAAGAATCAGAAACAATGACACTAGCCCATAGCTATACACACCATGAATGCATATATAAAAGTTGCTGTATAGAAAGCACTTTGGTGTATGCGAATGTGTGTGTAAGAATATGGTGGTGGTATGACAGTGTAGAGATAATATGTGACTGTGTATGTGAGCATATATATATACGTTATTTATATATATATATATATATATATATATATATATATATATATATATATATATATATATATATATATATATATATATATATGCACGAGCGCCCTCCCCCACACACATATATAGATATATATGGAGAGAGAGATACTCATACATACATACGTTCATACAGACATACATACATACATACATACATACATACATAAATGCATACACACACGGTGTACGTACACACACGGTGCGCGTACGCACACAAACATACGCGTAAAACTTATGAAGCGTATACGGTATTAAACATCTAATGATGTGGCGAATTGAAATGCAGTATATACATACACACACACATATTGAAATACACACACGCACACACAAACACACACGCAAACGCACACATACACGTGCATAGATGCGAATTTGTGTATGTATGTGTGTGTCAGTACAATAAGTATATATATATATATATATATATATATATACGTATATATATATATATATATATATATATATATATATATATATATATATATATATATATATATATATATATATATATATATATATATACGTATAGATACAGGTTCCCATCAGTTGTAATCAATGACCAAGTGCCCTGGAGAAGCTGCAAATACACACACACACACACACACACACACACACACACACACACACACAGATCTTATGCTGTCTTCTCATACGATTACTTCGAAAGAAGTAAAATCATATGATCAGAATAGATATTTATTTTAAGGCTGAAGACATGAGGTAAACGCTATAATGCAGAGGTACCTTGTGGTGGTGATGACGGTGGTAGCGGTGGTGGTGGTGGAGGTGGCCGTGGTAGTAATGATGTTGATGATAGTAGTGGTGATAGTGATCGTGGTGCTGGTGTGGTAGTGGTAGTGGTTGTGATGGTGATGTGGTGGTATTTTCTAGTGGCTGGAGATTCGGCGGTACTACCTTGTGATTGTTGAAATGGTGGTGGTACGCTTTGATAAATAGTAGTTAGTAGTGATGTCTGTGATGGTACCTTGTGATGGTTGATGTAATTTTTGGTGGTGCTGGTACCTTCTTGATGGTTGGTCGGCTGTTGTTGCTTTGGTGGTGCCTTTTGATGGTTGATGTTATTTTTTGTGGTACTGGTGCCTTCTTGGTGGCTGGTTGGCTGTGGTGGCGTTGGTGGTACCTTTTGACGGTTGATATTAGTTTTGGTGGTGCTGGTACCTTCCTGATGGTTGGTCAGCTGTGGTGGCTTTAGTGGCACCTTTTGATGGCTGATGTGATTTTTGGTGGTGTTGGTATCTTCTTGATGGTTGGTGAGCTGTAGTGATTTTGGTGATACCTTGTAGTTGTTGTACTTTCAGTGGTGGTGGTGGTGGTTGTAGTAATGGCTGCTGTGGGTGTGGCTATGGTGGTGTAACGTTGTTCTCATTGTGGTTGGAGTCGGCAACAGAAGTGACTGGTTGGTGTTGGGGGTGATCGAGTTGTAGTGGATATGGTGGTGATGTTTGTGTTAGTGGCGGTAGGGTGTGGTTCTGGTAATGGTGGTTTTGACCGTCTTGATTATTGTAGTGGTGGTAGTGGTGGTAGTGGTGATTGTGGTGGTGGTCTTGGTGGTAGTGGTGATGGTTGTATGTAGGGTGGTGGCTCTGATTACGATACGCAGAAAAGTAAATATGGAAAACTATTAGGAACTAAGGAAATAAATAATAGGGTACATAGATAGATATTGTATAGATAGCTGGTTAGACAGAGAGACATAGATAGATAGCAATGTGTGTATACACACATACACACACACATATATATAAATGAATATGCATATATATATATATGTATGCTTAATATATATATATATGTATATGTATATGTATATGTATATGTATATGTATATGTATGTATATATATATATATGTATATATATATATATATAAATATATATATATATATATACATATGAATATGCATATAAATAAATATATGTGTGTGTGTGTATGCTTAATATACATATATATATATATGTAACTATCTATTATATATATATATCTATGCATATATATATATATATATATATATATATATATATATATATATATATATATATATATATATATATGTATGTATATATACATAATATATATGCATATACATATATACATACATTTATATATATATATATATATATGTGTGTATATATATATATATATACATACACACACACACATACATACCTACATATATAGATATATCAGAGAGAGAGAGAGAGGTGGGACGGAGGACAGGCGGATACATAGATTAATAAGGAGATAAGGTTGTGTGTGTATATGTGTGTGCTAGTGTACGTACAAGCATATGTGTGTATGCGTGAATATATACACGTGTATGTATGATATGCATTTGCGTGAGCATTCCTGTGCACTTGTAAATGTATGTAAATACGTATCTATAAGTACTTACGCGTGTGTGTGTGTCTGCTTGAATATATCCGTCAAGACATGTATAAGTGTGTATACGTATGTGTGTCTGCGATTGTGCGCGAGTGTACGCGTGAGTGCGTGTGTGTGTGTGCACGTGCGCCTAAAATAGTACAACATCAATACATCCCCAAGGAATATTTACATTCCAAAATAAAATGCGTCTTGGAAAAGTTAATAAAATCTCAATAAAACACAATCTATATCCAGAGATGGAAGCAGTCTCCCAGTCCACCTGATCAGCGCAGATTGAGCGGAGGAAAAAAAAACTTTATGTTTGTTGTTGTTTTTGTAATTTTGTTGTTGGTATTGGTGTTGTGAGAGTCTTATTGTTGTTCCGATTCTCTTGATGTTGTCATTGTAGCTGTTGTTGTTGTTGTTGTTGTTGGTGGTGGTGGTAATTCTTACATTGTCGTCGTCGTCGTCGTCGTAATCATCATCATCATCATTTAGTTTCTAGAATAATTTTTGTAATTCTCAAGGGATCAGTTCCTTTTTTTTTTTTTCAGAAAAACAATATTGTTGCTGTGGCTGCTGTATTTATAGTAATTGGACTGCAATTGTTGTTGTTGTTGCGGTTCTGCTACATTATCTTAATTACATCATCATCATCATCATCATTATCATCATCATCATAACTCTCACCACCACTACCATCATCACAACCATCACATCTACGGCCCCATTACCCACCGCCACCACCACCGCCTGTATTACCCCCATCAACACAAACAACACTGTCATCACCAGTATCACTTCCACCTCTCCCACCATCGCCATCACTCCCATCAATGCAGTCACCACTCCCAGCATCACCAATATCATAATCATCACCCCCACCATCACCACCACCATCATCCCCCCCATCGCCACCCCTACCCCCACCATCCCCATCACCCCACCACCACCACCATCCCCATCGCCACCACCACCACCACCATCAGTAACACGAACATCACTTACAAAACCACCACCAGCATCGTCACCACCACCATCATCATCATCAACCTCACCTTCAACATCATCATCATCAACATGACCATCATTACTGACGTTAAAATCCCAAATACCAACACTATCACACCACAACGACCCCCAACCCCTTCTAACATCAATTTCATTAGCATATAAACACATTAAGAAATCTCACAGACATCGTATTTGGTCTACACAAAGAACCTTCGTGAACAAATGCATCTTGACAACTAACTAGTCCTCACTACGTTAGCACTTCAACACCATACAACCGCAGTGATCCCTGGCCACATAATTATACTATCACAACATCATGTTTGCTCATACTGCACCACTCTAATACCAAACACAAAAGTTCAGATCACACCGTCATGCCATCAACACGCATGCGCTCGTGCATACATACATATACACAAACACGACACACTCACCGATACAAATATATTCTGTTCGTTTGTGGATAATGTTTAGCAAATGAAAGAATTCAATTAATATGAGAATTATAAATTTTTTCCAGTTACTTAATGGAGTATTGGCAGCAACCCAAGTCTCATGTTCTGGCGAAACGTCTTCAGTTCGGATAAACATCTGGGATGGATAAAGCATAGGCACCTGCTTCATGTATCGGGCTGTGGAGGGGAAATAGCGCTAAACTTTGCTGACCGTAAGTTTCGGGAAATCGCCTTAACTGTGGGAAAGGATAATATTGAGAAAGGAATGTTGATGCAGATTGTAAGAAAGCTGTATCAAGTCCCTTAGACTACCAATAATTATTTTGAATCTATGAAAGACTAGCCTCAGACCTTAGTGATGTATTAGCGCAAAAGATTTGACTTACTAGGACATATCACAGTGCAGTTTGTGATACAGATCATTCACCTATTTGCACCACTGTCAAGCTGCATTCAAAAAGGATTCATATAGCCAAGCTAGAGGGGATCTTATGCATAGATTTGAAAATAGCCGTGAATTCAGAAAAGACTTCATTTCAACACATTGTTCTCATCTCTCCTCCACAGAAAGTATAGTGCGTCAAATGCAACACAGCTTGGGACAATCACTAAACAGTTACTTACTACAGGTCCACGATTGTTATACACCCAAAACTAATAGCTTTGAAATTATAGAAAGTTATTCGTGTGACAACATGCCGTCAGTTTAAAATACAGAAAGCCATCTGCGCATATCTCCGAGGCGATCTGCGCTCTAAGCTATGCGCCAAACGGTTTTTACAGGGGACCACAATCCAAATTTAAGAACATTCAAGAAAACACTATCACGCCACAGCCTAACGCTGATTAGTCGATTTATAAACCAATCCCGTGAAATTATGGTGGTTTACTCGTAGTGTCTAACCGACTATCTAGCGGTTAGGTCTCGAATCACCGCTACACCGCTCTAAGAAACTGCATCATTCTCCTAACACACAAAATATCTTATTTCATGATCTTCCCTTGTTTTTCCTTCAATTTAAGGATGATCTCAGAAAAATTACCTGCCTTTTTACTGAATTGTTACTTCCCTGTTTAAATTTCTTAGAATTTGAAGGAAACGCCTAACCTCAACCAACAAGCTTGAATAGAGTCGTACAGAATTTAGCACCACAAAATCATAGCGCATGTCAAGGAACCATTCATATTTCCGGCAAATTCACATGAATTCGTGCACTCCTTTGGAAGGTAGTTTGTCTTATATTATACAATGATTGATTGACTTTTTAAACTCTTTCATGAAACTATCAGTAACAATGTGTTTAGTTCATGCAATGACTATACATCATACAATATGCGCACGCGCGTGTATATATATGTATGTATGTATGTATGTATGTATGTATGTATGTATATATATATACATACATACATACATTCTGGACAAAAATTGTCAAGAATATTATTTTATGAGGATACTTTTCATGATGAAGGGGACATTGTCCGCATGCTTTGTTAAATTCCTATTAATTTTTCTACCAGGACATTACTCTGGAAACAGCCCTAGAAAGGGGACTTCCTCGAATTGTATTATATACCGTTTATATATTTAAATAAAAGACAGATTGAATTTTATGGATTTTTAAAATGGAGCTCAAAACCGCTCTTAATTCTGGTGCAGAAAATTATTTTTACTAGTTCTCTTTTCCTCGCATTCTTTTCCATACATATCCCACGTGGATTCTATTTACACGTATTTTTATAAATATTTACGAGATATATTTATATCTTTAAAAACATTCATATATGCCAATATGTATTAATATATATATATATGCATTTTAAGTCGAATTTATAACTGTGTGTGAGAATGTAAAAAACGTTGATTGTCTAATTTGAATCTTTATTTTAATTCTTATATACGAGTATATATGTATATGTATATGTATGTAGACATATTGTAATCAGTGTATGAAATGAAACATTGTTTATACATACATACATACATACATACATACATACATACATACATGCATGCATACATGCATACATGGATTTATATATATATTTGTGTATGTGTGTGCGTATATATGTGTAAATATTATAAATGTATGAACTGTTAGCCTCCTGTAAATATCTGCAGTTTGTGTGTATTTATACATATGCATGTATATGTGTGTGTATGTGTGAGTGTACACACACACACATTATACACGGAAGATTCACGATCGTTTACGCTCTGGAGTTTTTATATCTTAAAGAGGAAAGAAAAACTCCAAGTAGATAATATGAAAGAATAGATAAAATTAAACGCAGGAATATGTGTGTGCGTGCGTGTGTGTATGTGTATAATTATTTGTCTCTCTGTCTCTCTGCATTCTCAAATGGCTCCACCAAATCAAATCAAATTTTACAAGGTAATAGTATTACACTCCGCGAGTGTCGAGTGTCAACATGTAATTTTTATTTTCATTTGGATTAAAACAATGTAACATTTTCTCGAAAATAATCTTTCTAGACTCAACTATACTAATGAGATTTCATACTACGACGATGACGACGACGTCACATTTTGTATACGAGTATATATGTCTGTGAGTGTGCGTGCGTTTGCGCATTCGTTACGTACGAGACTGTAAAGGAAATTTTATACGACGACGACGACGACGACGACACATCTCTATCATTCTTTATTCTGTCAACCATTCTGTCTAGCGTTTACCGTTGTAACGATGTCTGGTACCAAAAAAATTATTACAGTTACTTTCATTGTTTACAATTTTCTGTACCGGTGTATTTGCGTACACCAACACATAACCAAAATGTTAGAAAGGCTGAAGTTGTCAAACAAAGACTGCAGGGTCAAACAAAGACGCTGTACCGATGTATTTGTGTATCAGAAAATAATCATGTAACGATTTCTGGTGCCAAAAAAATTATTACAGCTACTTTCATTGTCTACAATCTTCTGTACCGGTGTATCAGTAAATAACCATGGGTAAATATATCGTAAAGGACCCGTTCGAACATCGGTGTGAAATAATTTTTTTCCACAGGTTTTTTCGAGTGCATTCAATGTATCTGACCTCCAAACCCGCCGCAAGCCACTTTTTTTCCGGAAAAGAAAGAGTTAGGGAAGGGGTCAAAAGATTATTTTACAGCGAAATATCGGCGGGTCCATTATTGCAAATAGCTGTTACGTGGTAGTAGGGCGTGCTACAAATGGCAACCAAATCTTGCCTTTTCTGAGGTAAGGATCCGTTTACGCGTGATTTCGATGTCACATACGGCGAAAGTATACAAAATAACATGGAATAGATAAACCCGTGAAACAAGACTCCGTTGGTGGGAAACTCCGACGTCCCCACCTTTCTTTTTTGGAAAAAATTTGCATGTGGCGGGTTTGGAGGTCAGATACATTCAATGCACTCGAAGAATCTCGTGGATATATATATATATATATATATATATATATATATATATATATATATATATATATATATATATATATATATATATATATGTGTGTGTGTGTGTGTGTGTGTGTGTGTGTGTGTGTGTGTGTGTCTGTGTGTATGTATTTATAGAGATTGTATAACTGAATTTACTCTTTGTCGCTTCTTCGAGTTTCTTGAGTATTCTCGCTTGATCACATAACAGAGAGTTGTCTCAGCCGTTATAATATGACACACTACTTCTGTATTGAGTACTTCTTCCTCTTCATTGTAAATTCTGGCGTATACATTACATACATATATATATATATATGTGCATATATTTATACACACACACAACAGCGCTCACGTACACACACCGACAC
>NC_142929.1:186950564-186983064 GCF_046866305.1 Octopus bimaculoides | reverse complement strand
AAATTTACCTATGTGTCGAAGATGGAAAACAAAAGAAAAAAAAGATAAAAAGAACAAAAAAAAAACACAACTCTAAAAAAGAAAGAAGATATTTTCTGGAAATTAAGAATAAATTTCTCGACTTAATTGGCATCCAGTGGCAATTACATTTCGGTCTGTTAAATTTCATCAGTTTAGAGCAGTGTCAAGTTATCTGCAGATAAAATTAATATTTATACATGTAAGTTATATTTTTCGCAACGAATAATTTGCATAATCAAGAATAAAAAGAACCTAGGAAAATATCTCAAGGGGACCAACAGCATAAATTTATATGAATTAAAGAGTGTTGTACCGAATACTGCATATGTGTGTGTATATATATATTCCTATCTATAAGGGAGGTAGCAGAGCAGATGCTAAAAATTATAGACCTGTCTCTGTAACCTCCCATGTCAGCAAAGTCATGAAGCGCATTGTCAGGAAGAAACTAATTGCGTTCCTTGAAGATAATGATTTGCTTCCTGACGCCCAGCGCGGCTTTCGCTCAGGAAGAAGCTGCCTTACACAGCTTTGCAGCACTATCACTGGGTGTTGAAACGATTAATGAATCGCTCAAACGTGGATGTGACATATCTCGACTTTGTAAAAGCCTTTGTTAAAGTTGATCATGGGACGATATGTCACAAACTACGGATTCTCGGCATAATTGGGAAAATCGGAGAGTGGTTGCATGACTTCTTAAAAGACAGAAGCCAGGCTGTAGCAGTTAGCAGGCACAAAAATAGTACAAGCAGTCAAGGAATCTTCTGATGCTAATCTTCTACAGAAAGACCTAAATGCCATATATAAATGGGCTGAGGACAACAACATGCAATTTAATGCAGGCAAATTCCAAGCCTTCTGCTACCAGCTTATTGGTGCTCAGAAGTTAAAACAGCGATACTTTGGACCGAAAGGAGCGGCAGTCTCAGAATCACATACGGTGCGTGATCTTGGGATTGATATGAGCAACGATGCCTCGTATCACATGCATGGTGGCAGTGTGCAGGCGATTGACCGGATGGATTCTGAGAACCTTCAGAACAATACTGGTCCTATGGTGGACATTTGTCCTCATCCGTCTGGTCTACTGCTCTCAACTGTGGTCACCCCGCAGTGTCGGATTAATAGCGGAACTTAAGGCGGTTCAGCGAAGTTACGCAAGGAAGATTGCATCAGTAGAAAAGCTGAGCAGCTGGGAGAGACTGAAAGAGTTACGACTCTACTTCCTAGAGCAAAGACGGGGAGATGTATGCAGTGATATATGTGTGTCAGGTACTGGAGGGGCTGGCACCAAACTTTGGAATTGAACGTTATACCAGACCTTGGATTGGACGTCACTGCACTGTTCCAAAGATCCCAGCTGTCCCATCTAAGGTGAGGACCATGTTCTGCAATAGCTTGGGACTCAAGGGCCCACAGCTATTTAAAAGCAAAACATCTGAGGGATCTCCATGAAGTGGTGGTAAATGTTTTCAAGAAATAACTTGACCTCTTGCTATCCAAGATCCCAGATGAACCAATATCAAAGCAGGAAAAGCAGGAAACTCAAAAGAGGGCAGCAGTGTCGAACTCTCTCCTTCACCAAAAACCAATCACATAGAATTTGCCAATTAAAAGGTGATTACAGTGGCGGTGCCCCAGCATGGGCACAGCCTTAGGGCTGAAACATAAAAGAATAAAAGAATATATATAATAGAGTTATTAATATTTCTAAGTCTCTCTAAAGGAGACTACGGCAGCGGTACTGGATATTAATAATTATCGTCAAGCCAATATGGCAGTCCCAAATATAGGACGAATGCTACCGTGGATTAGCTCCAAGAGGCCATCGCCTCTAGCTAGCTATGTGACACACGAATCTGTGTCCTTTATAACCTTCGAACAAGGGAGGTCAGCAGCTTCAGTACCGCTGCCGTAGTCTCCTTTAGAGAGACTTAGAAATATTAATAACTCTATTTCTGAAAACCAGTTGATGTATTCCACTGAAATTAGATAAATAACCTTCCTACAGATAGTCAGTAGCGACGCCTGCTGGGGCTCGGCTGCTCTGCATTGACAAGGGGCAACACCCTGAAACTAGTCTAGTCTGCAGATGCCAAACCAGCAAGGGGAAGCTGCTGACCTCCCCTGTTCGAAGGTTATAAAGGACACAGATTCGTGTGTCACATAGCTACCTAGAGGCGATGGCCTCTTGGAGCTAATCCACGGTAGCATTCGTCCTATATTTGGGACTGCCATGTTGGCTTGGCGATAATTATTAAGATTATATATATATATATATGAAAATGTTTAGATTCAAAATGAATATGGTACTTAAGTTTAGGCACCAGAATTTAGTATGGTATTATCCAAACAATTCCAAAAAATAAGGTGATCAAAAATCAAAATAAACAACAAGGATATTGAAGGTTACTGCAGTACGATCGTTTCATGCGAGTCCATTTATTTAAGCAATGCGAGCATTACATTAAATGTAAAATGCAAAGCAATCTTCAGCTGCACAAAGATACAGAAAATTTACTGAAATTTCATTTCAGTAGAAGGACATATTACTGTTGTAACTGCATTTAAAAAATCCAAGTGGGAAGGAAGAATGTAAAAAAAAGCCTGTTTGCTTTGGCTAAGTCAAAAGGGTTTTTTACATTCTTCCTTCCCACTTGATGTTAGTGTAACATGCATGCAAACTTTCGTGAACATTGATTCGCTGGATTATGCACTAAGATGGTAACAGACAGACAGACAGAAATTACCATTTATATATTAGAAGATATATATATGTACCCATTGGCAACCTTGAAGACTCGTTGCATATTCAGTCGGCCATTTGTGATTGTACACCGAACCGGAGTATAAATCCGTGTTCACTTTAGCATGCACGTATTGGTTCTTCAAATATCGTTTGTACGCGATGGCAATTTCTCTATCCCGACCTTGCTGATTTATTATTTAAGGACCTGATTTGCTTCAATCCTGAAATTATATATTTATTTAAAGATCTGATTCGCTTGAATCCTCAAACACACACACACACACACACACACACACACACACACACACACACACACACACTCTCTCTCTCTCTCTCTCTCTCTCTCTCTCTCTCTCTCACGTTCATACATTCGTAAATAAAACGGACGAAATTCAATTTCGAAATATGTATAAACATGTAAAATTATATTTGGGGTTATGTAAAAGCATCAAAAATTAATTTAAAGTAGGAGGGATATTAAAAAATAAAAAAATAAAAAAGACACATAAAATAAAATACATTAAGAGTAATATAATGTTGCATAAATAAATGTGTGTATAACCTATAACCTGGTCGATAAAATCCATATCAAAAGATGAGAAAATAAAATCAGAATCCTGTTATAAATTATGTTAAGATCGAATGCGACGGTCGGAAGGAAACGATTCCAGTTCAGAATTATCAAAAAAATACCAAAATACGTCTAAGGTATCCGAACTTACGAAAAAAACGGTAAAGCATATGCAATAGTGAAAAGTGTCAATATATTAATAAACGTGCAGTGCCAAAGGCCTCAAAATCAGAAACTTCGAAGAATGCTTATTATAGTTCAGCAGTTCAACTTTACGGTTCAACACTTGCTTTGAAACAAGATAAAATATTTTTCACTTAAGCATAACGGGCATTTCGATTTTTATCGACAAGATATAGGTTATGCGGATGTTTATTAGATTATATTATTGCTTTTGACTTTGTCACTAATTTTTATGAAAAAAAAAAAAAAAAAATGATCATTTCTACTTTGAATTCGTTGTTTGATATTTTTTATATAACCCCAAATAATTTTTTCCATAGCCTTATGGAAATTTCGTCCGTTTTATTTTGAATGGCGTGTTTGTGTGTGTTGTGCATGTGCATGTATGTGTGTGTGTGTGTGTGTGTGTGTGTGTGTGTGTGTGTGTGTGTGTGTGTGTGTGTGTTTTCCTTTTCCTTCTTGCGCTCCTTTCACTGATAATACCTTTAGGTCTTTATTTAATTTCTCTATCTATTGCATATTTTCTCATCGCTTCCACCTCTTTGTACTGTGTTTGTTGTAAAAGATATATATATAAACGACAGAGGCAGTATTAATACCAAGAAGTAATATTTACCCCCACTTAAACGTGGATGTTCTGTTAGAACACACTATACTTTAGTACTTACCATGAGAGAAACCTTGATATTGGCTTTTGGTGCAAAATGCATACTTGTTTATATGGCTAGCGGGGATAATCAATCCCCTGCCATCTCTAACGCCGAGACCACCAGGTTACGTGATTTCGACCTTCCTCAATCTTGTCAATGATAGACACCCAACCGCCAGAGGCAGCAGCGACTAATCTCCCCGCCAATGATATATAGAAAGAGAGTGCCAGAACATGCTCTGGTGTCGCGATTAGCCAGTGAGCAAGTCTGTTGCTTATCCATACTTGATATAAACTATCAGTTATAACAAATCGTATTCTTTAACATAGCTTCCATCTTCTCATCACACGCACGCGCGCACACACACACACACACACGTATGTATGTATGTTTGTGCGTGTGTATGTGCGCGCGCACGCGTGTGTTGTAAGTATAAATGTTATTAAAATGTCTGTTACTACGTCAGGTTACTCAGAGCTTCATTTTATACGTCTTTAAACAGAAAATCACCGGACAGATTGTGATCAACTCCCACAGGTCTCATTGATTCAGTATGCCTAGTCCTTCATACCCAGAATGCCAGCTCTCTAGAATTTCTTTGCTATTCATGACTTACTCGCATCAAACTCACCAAATCCGGAGGATCGGCAAAAGCCATTGTCACACAAACTATTAATGATCTTCAACCCACTGGCTGCCGACAACCGAAATTGCCATTCTAGTCTTGTCGGTTCACATCCATTTGCAAAACACACAATATTTGGTTGCTTATATTGAGATTATCTTCCTCCTCCTTTCTGTCATTTAACCAATGGAGGCTCAAGCATTCGTACCTCCAAGTCAGCCTTGTATTTGTCACGATGCAGAAACGTATTTGCGTCTACGAAACGTCAAGTATTATTCATCTGAGTGAATGTGCTATTAAATGCTTAAGAACTCCACTGAAATGTGTTCAGTACTATTTTCTTTCTTTGATCACCTATTCTTTTGGGTGTATGTGTGTACACATATCTATACATATAATGTATGCCTGTACTACGTACATACATACATGCATACATACAAACAGACAGACAGACAGATACACAAATACATAAACGTATATATGCGTAGTGTGTACATATATATATATATATATATTATCTTTTATCTGTTATCCTTTACTGGTTTCAGTCATTTGACTGCGGGTGCGCTGGGGCACCGCTTTGAAGGGTTTTAGCCAAACAAATCGATCTCAGGAATATTTTTTAAAAAGCTTATTACTTATTTTATCAGTCTGTTTCGCTGAACCGTTAGGTTACGGAGACATAAACACACCAACATCGGTTGCTCAACGGTTGTGGGAGACAAACACAGACACAAAGACAAATACACACAGATATATACATATACATAATACATACATACATACGTATATATATATATATATGTATATATATATATATGTATGTATATATATGTATATATGTATACACACACACACACACATATATATATATATATATATATATATATATATATATATATATATATATATATATATACGACGGGCTTCTTTGTTTTCATGTACCAAATCTACTCACAAGGCTTTGGGCGGCTGGAGACTATAGTACGAGATACTTGCCCAAGGTTCCACGCAGTGGGGCTGAAGCCGGGACTATGTGGTTGAGAAGCAGATTTCTCACCACACAGCCACACCTATATATATATACATACATACTTACATATATATATATATATATATATATATATATATATATATATATATATATATATATATATACATATATATATATATATATATATATATCTATATGTATATATACATATATATATATATATATATATATATATATATATATATATATATATATATATATATATAAACAAATAGTAAATGAATATATGCATATATACGTACTGGTATGTGCGTACCGACATCCACCTGTATGTACAGGTGCATATCTGGGTACAGGACATTGCAAACAAAACGTAGACGAGAAAACACACAAGCCACATAGAGAACATTCTACTTCATCAGCTACCCCCGTTTTAACACCGGCGTTTCGAACAGCTGGGCAGGACGCATGGTTAAAACGGCTCTTCCCATGGACCGCAAATTAAGTTTGTATACACAAATTAAATCTTGCCGTGGAGGAATGTAGTGGCGGACAAGAAACAAGACAGGAAAACAAACAGAAAAGGCTTTACGGCCAGACGAGAAAAATTATGTGTATATATATATATATATATATAGGAGAAATATAAAAATATATAATAAAGGAGCAAAAATGCTGCAGATTCAGTATACACCACGTGGTAAAATTATAAGTTGAAAATCTGTGGAAAACATTATAAATAGTGGAAGAGAACTCCATTGGTCCACTCTCTAGACTAATTCTCATTTTTCAAGCATCCAAAATAGCAAGACCCCTTTATCACAAGAATTGATTACTTCACAATGTCTCTTGAAAAGGTAATTTAAATAGCGAAAACCTGTTGGATATCACTACATCCATAAAATATGTATATATTAAAAAAAAATTCTTTATAAAAAGATACTAAACTATGTGAAATGAAGGCATTTCTCTTCCACTTTTTATATGTTTTCCACATATTTTCAACCTATATATATATATATATATATATATATATATGAAAGTATATATACATATATGAAAGTATATATACATATATATATATATATATGTGAGTGTGTATATGTATATATCCTTACGTTGTATATATATATATATATATATATATATATATATATGTGTGTGTGTGTGTGTGTGTGTGTGTGTATGTATATATATATATGCATATGTATATATATATATACATCGTAAGAATATATATATAAACACACACACATATATATATATGCATACTCACATATATACATGTATATTTGTGTATATATATATACATATATATATGATTACATACTTTCATATATATATATATATATATATATATATATATATAAAGTGTAGTATATTGCCACTTAAGTGTGGCTGACCCCTAGGGGTGGATGTTACTGTTGCTTTTAGCCCCAGGAGGACATCTCCTCTAGCTGGCTTATCGACACACAGTCGTGTGTCGATAAGCCAGCTGGAGGAGATGTCCTCCTGGGGCTAAAAGCAACAGTAACATCCACCCCTAGGGGTCAGCCACACTTAAGTGGCAATATACTACACTTTATCGTGCAGTTACTGTTAATACTTCATTTAGAGAATTAACATTACATATATATATATATATATATATATATATATATATATATATATATATATATATCAACAGTTTTTTTTAATAATTGTCTGTGACAAGATTTCTGCGGAATGTTAAGTTATCACTGATAACTGTTTGTGAATTTTTCAACGTCAGTCTAAGATGGTGTAAATGATGTCACTATGACGTCAAAGGTTGACAAGCAACAACCATTGAATTTGAATGTCTCCACCGAAGCTTCGTTCACACGAGTCCAATATTTTCGTCATCTTCATGTTTCTTTTCCATCGCTCCTTTTTCTTTTTCACAGCAAACAAAACAAGAAGAAGAAGAAGAAGAAGAAGAAGAAGAAGATAATGATGATGATGATGATGATGATGATGATGAACAACAACAGCAGCAGCAGCAGCAGCAGCATCGGCAGCATCGGCAGCATCGGCAGCATCGGCAGCATCGGCAGCATCGGCAGCATCGGCAGCATCGGCAGCAACAGCAAGACAATAATAATAATAATCATAATAAAAGCAACAACAATGGTTTCAAAGTTTGGCGTAGGGCCAGCAGTTTTTTGAGCGGAAGGGTTAGAACGTTGACCCCAGTACTTGACTGGTACTTATTTCACCGACGTCGAAAGGATGAACCGCGAAGTCGACCTCGGTGGAATTTGAACGTAAAGACGGACGAAATGTTGCTACGAATGTCCGGCGTGCTCACGATGCTGCCAGCTCGCTGTCTTAATAATATTGATAATAATAATAATGATCATGATCATGATGATCATGATGATGATGGTAATAGTATTAATGATAATAATGATAATGATAATAATAATAATAATAATAATAATAATAATAATAATAATAATAATAATAATAATAATAATAATAATAATAATGATAATGATAATAATAATAATAATAATAATAATAATAATAATAATAATAATAATAATGATAATAATGATAATAATAATAATAATAATAATAATAATAATAATAATGATAATAATGATAATAATAATAATAATAATAATAATAATAATAATAATAATAATAATAATGGCAAATACCCAAAGAGAGCGAATAATGCAGATATTGACAAAGCCCTTACCCACCAATGGTTAATGGCCTCTGGATTGAAATCAGAAACAGAGGGGTTTATCATAGCAGCCCAAGATCAATGCCTACCTACAAAGAACTACCAGGCCAACATATTAAAGAACGGCAGCTCCCCATTATGTCGTATATGCCAACAACAAAATGAGACCATCGATCATGTTGTCTCCATGTGCAGTCTGCTTGCGCCTACAGAGTATCTCAACAGGCATGATAGAGCTGCACAATATATTCACTGGGTAATATGCAAAAACCTGGACTTGCCCCATGATAAAAACTGGTGGGAACACAAACCACCCCCAGTACTTGAAAATGATCACATTGCACTCCTCTGGAACTTCACCATTCAAACTGACAGAAAGATAGACGCAAATAGGCCAGACATCATACTGAAAGACTTCAGACAAAAATCATGCCTCCTCATTGATATGACTGTCCCAATTGATATAAACGTATCTGTCAAGACCTACCAAAAACTGAGCAAATATAAAGATCTTGAAATAGAAATTAGCAAAATGTGGAATCTGAAGACGAAAACAATACCTATTGTCATAGGTGCCCTGGGAATGACAGCGAAACGGGCTGATTACTACCTAGCTCAGATACCAGGAAACCCCAAAATGGCTGAAGTCCAAAAGATAGTGCTCATGGGAACTGCCCATATCCTACGTAAAATACTGTCTATGTGATCTCAAATTTTAAAGCAAACATAATTTTCTTATGGTTTCTTAAACATTCACTTGAACAAAACTGTACAAATCCAAATATATGGTACCCTAGGCATAACACCTACATGAACTTCTAACTTGTTGTCTCTTGAGGTCTCTGGGTGAGACTTGGATCCAACTTGTACAAATGCAAAACAAAAGTCAAACATAAAATAATAATAATAATAATAATAATAATAATAATAATGATAATGATAATAATAATAATAATAATAATAATAATAATAATAATGATAATAATGATAATAATAATAATAATAATAAAACAGTCAGCCACCTTCTATATATGGATGACCTAAAATTATATGCAAAAAACGACAAAGAGCTAGAAACACTACTACAGACAGTACACGGCTTTACCAAGGAAATAGAAATGAAATTCGGATTAGAAAAATGTGCCAAAGCAACCCTGAAAAGAGGAAAATTAGTTAAAAGTAGCAATATAACACTAGATAAAGCCAATGAAATAAGAGAACTAGACGAAAGCCAACCATATAAGTATTTAGGAGTCAATGAACTAGATAGGATACAACATACACAAATGAAAGAAAAAATAAAGAAAGAGTACTATAGACGAGTTAGATCACTACTAAAAACAGAGCTCAATGCTAAAAACAAGATAATGGGTATCAACACTTTAGCTGTCCCAGTTATAAGCTACAGCTACAACATCCTTAACTGGACACTAAACGAACTATGTAAAATAGACAGGAAAACAAGAAAAATAATGACAGGATATAGGATGCACCACCCAAAATCTGACATAGAAAGGCTATATATACAACGCACAGAAGGTGGCATGGGTCTTATACAGCTAGAAAACTATTATAAAATAACCACCATAGGACTGCAAAAATACCTACTCCAGAAGCAAGGGAAACTAATACAAATAGCCACAAAACACGAGCAAAACAAAAAACTGTTTTCAGTATTTAAGGAAGCTGACAAATACAAACAAGAAATCAATCTACCTAACAAATACGAAGAAGAAGAAGAAGAAACAACAAAAGCTATAAAACAAATGAAATCCAAACTAAAACTAGAACAGCAACGGACCATGATAAAACGATGGCAAGAAAAGCCCCTACATGGTAAATACTGGGCTAAACTAAATGCGAAAGAAATAGACAGAGAAAAATCCCAGCAATGGTTGAGAAACTCAGGACTCAATGCAGAGACTGAAGGATTTTTAATTGCTGCACAAGACCAAAGCCTCCCCACCAGAAATTACCAAAAACACATAATGAAAAGAAATATAACAAGTAACTGTAGAATATGTGGAGATCGACAAGAAACAATAAATCATATTATCTCTGGCTGCCCAGTCCTGGCTAAGAAGGAATATATTCACAGACACGACAGAGCTGGGACCTATATACACTGGAAGCTATGCCAACATTATGGAATAGCAACAGAAAAAAGATGGTATAAACACACGCCAGAAAAGGTCACAGAAAACGAGAAAGCAACCATACTCTGGGATATGCCAATACACACAGATAGAGAAATTAAGGCAAATAGACCAGATATAGTTGTCAAAGATCATGAAGGAAAAAAATGCCTTCTAATTGATGTTTCAATACCAGCAGATGACAACGTTTCTCTAAAAGAAATGGAAAAACTTTCAAAATACAAAGACCTGGAAATAGAGATAACTCGAATGTGGAATCTAAAAACAGAAACAATTCCTATCATAGTAGGTGCCTTAGGTATAATAAAAAAATATTCAGACAAATACATAACAAAAACACCAGGACTTACAAATATATATAACATACAGAAAATTGCACTACTGGGTACTGCACACATTCTACGCAAAACACTTTCAATACAGTAAACATAAGAGCACCACAGCAAACCACAGCACATACCCAAGGCGCACAGAGCTGCGCTCGGTAGTGAAGTGAAAGCACGTTATAAAAATAAAACTACTGAATAATAATAATAATAATAATAATAATAATAATAATAATAATAATAATAATAATAATAATAATAATAATAATGATAATAGTCAAGACGAAGAGTGCGATTTTAGAGGTTTTATTTTTTTATCAATATTTCGACAGAACGTCTGTCTTTCTCAAGTTCAAACCAAAAGGTGATTGAAAATTCAAAATTTCAGAAACCAAACGTAAACTATGAACGTGAGTAACTGACAAAAGCTGATGATGTCATTCTATCAACGTATGGACGCTGGTTACTCACGTTCATAGTTTACGTTTGGTTTCTGAAATTTTGAATTTTCAATCACCTTTTGGTTTGAACTTGAGAAAGACAGACGTTCTGTCGAAATATTGTTAAAAAAATAAAACATCTAAAATCGCACTCTTCGTCTTGACTATTTACCTTCGTGAAGAGTTACGTCAATCCTTTTTTTAAAATAATAATAATAATAATAATAATAATAATAATAATAATAATAATAATAATAATAATAATAATAATAAAAACTGACAGAAAGATAGATGCAAATAGGCCAGACATCATACTGAAAGACTTCAGACAAAAATCATGCCTCCTCATTGATATGACTGTCCCAATCGATATAAACGTATGTGTCAAGACCTACCAAAAACTGAGCAAATATAAAGATCTTGAAATAGAAATTAGCAAAATGTGGAACCTGAAAACTAAAACAATACCTATTGTCATAGGTGCCCTGGGAATGACAGCGAAACGGGCTGATTACTACCTAGCTCAGATACCAGGAAACCCCAAAATGGCTGAAGTTCAAAAGATAGTGCTCATGGGAACTGCCCATATCCTACGTAAAATACTGTCTATGTGATCTCAAATTTTAAAACAAACACATAATTTTCTTATGGTTTCTTAAACATTCACTAGAACAAAACTGTACAAATCCAAATATATGGTACCCTAGGCATAACACCTACATGAACTTCTAACTTGTTGTCTCTTGAGGTCTCTGGGTGAGACTTGGATCCAACTTGTACAAATGCAAAACAAAAGTCAAACATAAAATAATAATAATAATAATAATAATAATAATAATAATAATAATAATAATAATAATAATAATAATAATAATAATAATAATAACAATAATAATAATAATAATGATCAACATCCTTGAACAATCCTTATTCAGGGACCTGAATGAACTTGCACGCATCCAAGGCAAGTGCAGCAGAACGGAGGACAAGGTGACCCACACTACACACTTCCTAGATATATTGAATGCCAACGGGTATCCTAGATCCATTGTAAATCGGCTTAAGTACCCAAGACGACCAACACGCCGAACACATAGAAAACCCAGCAACACATGCTTCCTTAAAATACCCCATTTTAGCGAGAGGATAACTACAGCCATCCGAAGAGGCACAAGAAGAGAAGGGCTAGACATACAACTAGCCCACTCCGGCCCCTCTCTGAGAGGACACCTCGCAAAGAAACGAATAAGGGACAACAATCAATGAACATTAACAAATTGTCCCATTCGTGACACAGATTTATGCCAACGGGTAAATGTTGTGTATAGAATACAATGTAAAAAATACAACAAATTCTATGTTAGTAGCACAAGACTGTTACACATCCGCATCAAAGAACATCTAAACACGAGAGCCTCCTCCTTCAGAAAACATCTAGACAGATGGCAGAACGCTGACAAAAGCATAACAGTCACAATTGAGGCCAATGAAAGAAATTTGGGTAATCTTAGAATTAAAGAAGCTATACTCATACACAGACTAGGACCTCAAATTAACAACAGGCTGGAGGTTGGTTATCAATATATTATTTAGCTACATCTGGATGCGTGTAGGTTTGTTCTTAATAACATGCTCATATATTGTTTATAACAAAAAAAAAAGGAAAAAAAAGATGGAAAAAAAGGGAAGCTGCATGTATAACACATAACTTAGAAGCAGCGCTACAGATGTACCAACGCACACGAGATTGAGACATAGCTGACCTCACGCACTTCTCATGAGGAATTCCGGGAGGAGCTTTGTGAGACCACTACTGAGACGCTTCCGAAAAACAGAAAAGCCATTGGAAAGCAGATTATAGCAGTGACTCCATCTAAGAATATCTGAAGAAGGAATTATATTCCGAAATATCATCGGACTATAGATAATTAAATTACAACAGGTATATAGTACATTTTTTGTATTATAGTGCATTGTTGTACCATTCAAAACTTTTTTATTCTTTACTACTAATAATAATAACAGTTTCAAATTTTGCCACAAGGGCAGCAATTTTGATGGAGGGAATGAGTCGATTACATCGACCCCAGTGTTTAACTAGTACTTATTTTATCGACCCCGAAAGGATAAAAGGAAAAGTTGACCTCGGCGGAATTTGAACTCAGAACGTAGCGGCCGACAAAATACTGTTAAATATTTCGTCCGGCGTGCTAACCATTCTGTCAGCTCACCGCCTTAATAATAATAAAAATACTACTACTAATAATAATCCCTTCTATTATAGGCACAAGGCCTGAAATTTGGGGGAGGTGGGGATGAGTCGATTGTATTGACCCCACTCTTCAACCGATACTTATTTTATCGACACCGAAAGGATGAAAGGCAAAGTCGACCTCGGCATAATTTGAACTCGAAACGTATAACGACGGGCGAAATACCGCTAAGCATTTCGTGCAGCGTGCTAACGATTCTGCCAGCTCGCTGCCTTAATGATGATGATGATGATGATGAGTAGCGGGCAGTGGCTCTCGTAGCTTCTGGTCTTAACTGATTGAAAGTGTTATCATGTCCATTGTTTTGTCTTGGTATAAAAGATGAGCAGTCATGATGGGCATACTCGTATATTCTACCCCTGTGTCCCTTTGCTGGCATGCACTGTGTTATTAGCGACAGCTAGGATACGTAGGATACTTAGGAGGGTTCTTGGCATCTAAGGATATTTGTTGTACCCGATGTTAGGATTTTTTCCTTTTCCAGCAGTCTAGTCTGTTGTGTGTATATGTATAATTATGATAATAATGACCGTTATTATTATACCTTTTGTTGGCGTTGTCAAATACTATCATCTTCTTCCTTGTTTATACATACACACACACACACACACACACACACACACACATACATACATACATACATACATACATAGACACACACGCATACACATACACATAAACACACATACAAAATGAATAGTGGTGTGTAATAATGTGTCTTTAATGAGCTCAATCACATTGCTTCTTGTTTGTGGCTCATTTATTGTTATTTTTATCATTATTAGCTTTATTAATTTCAGGCTGTCGACTTGCGTTACTAATATATTTTCCGCTCCAGTTTTGTCTTGTGTTTACGGTAGCAATACTTTTTATTTATCGATGTTAGTATTCTTTATTTTCAGTGAAATAGTCATGTATCCGGGAGTAAATTGTTGAGTTAAATCTAATGGAGAGATAAGTGTGGTCTTTATGTAGGTTATATGTGGGTTAATTAACCCGTCGGTTACGTCGTTTATAGGTTTATGTATCTGGTATATATCAAACATTATACATGGAGTAACAAAAATGTAGTTCACATAGTACTTATAATTTCTGTTCCTGTTGACTGAGGATGGATCATGGCTGAATGGTTAAGAAGCTTGCTTCGTAACTGCGAAGTCGTGAGTTCGGTCACACGGCGTGAAGTCTTTGGCCAGCACCTTTTGCTGTAACTTGGGGTCGTGCTTAGCCTTCTCAGTAAAACTGGTCGGTGAAAACTGTGTGGAAGGCCATTGGAAGGATTGCAACTGTAATCTAAAGGTACAGTCTTGTTGCATATTGTGTCACACTGATTCTACCTGTGACTTGCGTTAATGGTACCCACCAGTGTCTGTGGGGTTCTCAGCCATTTGCAATCTAATGCAATGAGATGATAATTCAGTTGCTCGAATAAAAGAATGCATGCTGTCGAATCTGACGGTAAGCCATTACCTGTTTTATCATAGATTACATCTTATATAAGGGGTGTTGAGTCGGTGGATCACATTTGTGCGATACCTGGGGATTAAATGGATAAGTGAGGTAACGGAAATGTGGATCGCTCAATATAAATGGGATAACACACCTGTGTTTCACGTAACGGGGGTCATATATCACCTGTGGATTATACGGTATATAGGAAGTAATAAAGAGGTGTCTAAGTGATCTATAAGGGTTACAGATCACATGGTCCATATCGGGTAATAAACATGTGGTTCACATGATGCATAAAAGATGAAGAATATGTAGATCAGGTAATACATTTTGAGTTATGACCATGTGGACCACACGGTGTAAGAGGGGTAATGTACATGCAGATCACATGATGGAGTAGTGGTTCTGCCGACCACATGTTTCACCGACTACCTACATGTCACAAACCCGCTTTGTCTGAGAACACAAGGTGTGAGGAAATTTTACCGAGTATTGTCTTAAAGCAACAACAAACAGACACAAAAGCAATATGAACGAATAAAATAGAAAAAAACACAGCCACCACCATCACCACCATCACCACCACCACCACCACCACCACCACCACCATCACCACCAGTAACAACATTAACTATAACAACAACAATATTGTCAATTACATCATAAAACAAAACCAGCCAGACTGCCATTGATTTAACTCTAGTAAACGAACTGTTGAATTCAATGGTTGAAAAGTAAATTAATAAAAAGAAGAAAAAAAAACAGTTTGTATCTTTTGTTTCATCTTGACTTTATTTCAAGATTTTAATTTTTCTACATTAAAAGATGGAACGGAACATATGAGAGAAAGAGAGAGGAAGGAAGACAGAGAGGGGGGGATAAGACGAAGAGAGGGAGAGAAGAAGAGAGGGAGAGAAGAAGAGAGGGAGAGAAGAAGAGAGGGAGAGAAGAAGAGAGGGAGAGAAGAAGAGAGGGAGAGGTGTAATAATGTTAAAAGGTAAAAACAACAATAACAGCGACAATGATGTTCAGAACAATAACAAGCACCACATAAAAGTAACATCGACAATTACAACAACAATAATAACAATCGTAACAGCAACAGTAATATTTATAACAATAACAACAACAATAACAGAAAGGAAAAAAAAAACGAAAGTCAATATTAACATCAGCAGCAACAACAAGTGTTTTAGTTAATTATTACAACGTTGTCAATAGTAATAATAATAATAATAATAATAATAATAATAATAATAATAATAATAATAATAATAATAATAAAATGACAAAAAATGGTGGTGGTGATGATGATGATGATGATGATGATGATGATGATGATGATGATGATGATGATGATGACGACGACGACGACGATGATGCTGATGATGATAACAATAATAATAACAATATAAGCAACAATAATGGTATGAAATTAGTAATCACAACAAATACAAATAATATCTACAAAAAACAATAGCAACAACATAATAAAACATCAATATCATCATCATCATCATCATCATCATCATCATCATCAACAACAACAACAACATCAATAACAGCTCTGTCATCATTTACAACAATAGCTGGTAATAACAATGATGATGATGACGATGATGACGACGGCAATGATGATGATGATTTTTAACGAAAGAGAAGGAGGGCAGAAGGAGGGAGACGAAAAAAGAAGCACGAGGGAGGAAGGTGGGGGAAGAGAAGCGTTGGAGGTGGGAGGACAAGAAAATATGAGTAGCAGTAGGAGTAGGAGTAGGAGTAGGAACAGGAGTAATAGGAGGGTGGAGGAAAGAGGTGGGGGAGGGTGGGAGGGTGTGTCCTGGAGATGATGAAAGGGGTTCAGAAGATTGAAAAAGTTGTAAAAGAGTAAAGAATTATTGACATTTTGGCAAGAAGTTCAATTGTATTGAGAGATATGAGAAGCTGTGATGGCAACCACTTATAAATGGTAAAGACAGAGAAAGATGTTCACATCTTAACAACAACAACAACACCAACAGCTACAAGAACGCCACCACCAACAATAATATCTGTGATGGCAAAACTACTTAGAAATGGTGAAGACAGAGAAGGATATTCACATCTAAATAATAACATCTTGTGGTTGGCATTTCAGCAATGATTTCAAAGTTTTTGTTATCGTGTTCGCAGCCGACTGTGATCTTTTCTATGTCCTGTCTATGTGGCTGTGCGAGTGAGAGTGTATTGTTAGCGTGGTAGTGCTTCTGTGTGTGTGTGTGTGTGTGTGTGTGTGTGCGTGTGTGCGTAAGTGTGTGTGTGTGTTTGAGTGTGAACGTAAGTGTGTGTTATTGTGTGAGTATCACGGCTGTCTTCACTATACATACAACGTTGTTATTCCTTTAGCTGACCTCTGCCTACTCGCCTTTGACCTCGCAACTGTAAGTGTCACAAATAACAATGGCGTTCCACTAATTAATTAGTTAATTAATTCACTGATATTAATGACTCTCAATATGATGGTTTATTTGGCAATAATTATTCTCCTACACCATTACAGGTACGCGAACATACATTAATGCACATACGTTCTCATGCACGTATACACTTATGTAAGTACACCAAACTCCAAAATATGCACACATGCGCAAAGCATAAACATACAAATATGCATATACAAACTTTATGTATGTATGTATATATGTATGTATGTATGTATGTATGTATGCATGCATGCATGTATGTATGTATATATATATATGTATATATATATATATATGTATATATATATATGTATATATATATATATATATATATATATATATATATATATATATATATATATATATATATATATATATATATAGAGAGAGAGAGAGAGAGAGAGAGAGAGAGAGAGAGAGAGAGACGAGATATGTATATATATATATATATATATATATATATATATATATAAGTCAGTAAATAGTGGGGTTGTGTTAACCGCACGTGGAGAAATAATAGGAAAATGTAAAAAAGCCAGAATGCTGAACTGGGAGCATAATTTAATGAAGATTTTTTCTAACCGGTTTTCATTGCGATGAAGCAAATTATCAAGAAGGAGAATGAAAATGTTTTTTTACAAAGAAGTACAAAAAAGTACAAAATGAAGAAAATAATATATAAAACAATAATATATAAAAAAAATAAATATACCCATACATTATATTGTCTTTGAGCTTTTGTAGTTCAATAGTAGTTCATGTATAAATTGGTAGGAAAAATAAGGATGCATGAGAGTTGAGAGTTTTGTTAGGTTTAAAAAAAAGGGTTAAAAGTTTGTGTTAAGCAGGAAATGTGGTGTCAAAACAGGAAGTGTGTGTAAGGGGAGACAAGTGTTTTTAGTTAGAGTTATGAACTCTTTTTTTCAAAACAGGAAGTTTGTGTCTGTTCATAGAGAAATAAGGTCACTGAGGGGTGTGTGTGTTAAGAAATGGTTGGAATTTCTCTATGAAAAGATTCTCCTTGTTGATTCTTTCTTGTGTGGAGATTCTGTCTTTACATTGATAGAAAGGGAATATAATGAATTTAGGGTTTTTGTTTCTGGCGCAAGAGTCTATGTGGCCACTGAGTGGAATTTGGCGGTATTGAGGGAGGTTTATTTGTTCCTTATGGACAGCTACTCTTCTACGTAATGGGAGGCTCGTCTGTCCGATATAGAAGTTTTGGCAACCTGCGCAAGTAAGAACATAAATGAGGTTACTCGAGGAACAAGAGAAATTGGTTTTAATTTTAAACTTTGTTCCTCGTTTGAAGGTAAATTCAGAGCCTTCAAGTAGGTAAGGGCAGGTGCCACAATTAGGGCGTGCACATTTTTTAACTGATGGGGGTGGAAGTGGTGTATGTAGTTTGGAATTGGTTAATAATGTTTTCAAAGATTTGTGTTGCCTTTTGCATTTAAGGACTTTGTGTGTATTAATGATATTGTTCATTTTCGGGTCTGTGGTGAGTAAGGGGAGGTTTTGTTTAATTGTGGTGAATGCTTCGATGTTGTTGCTTAAGCAATTTCTTGGACATTCTTTTGAAACCTTTCCTAAGCCACATCAAAAGTTACATCAGAGATGATCTTGACATGCTCAATCACCTCCCGAAAACAACAAACGAGGAGTCACTCTTGGTGTCTTTTGACGTGGTCAACCTTTATACAAATATCCCTCATGAATATGCGATTGAGGCAATTAAATTCTGGCTGCACAAACACCCAGAAACATTTCCTAATCGCATCAACACAATTTTCATCATAGAATCACTTAAGTTCATTCTGACCAACAATTACTTCCTGTTTGCAGACACATACTTTCGCCAAAAATGTGGTATCGCGATGGGTACTAAAGCTGCACCAGTCCTTGCGAACCTCATAATGGGTTTTTTTGAATTAACACTATATGAAACCTCACGTCAGAAATTTGGACACCTTTTCCACATCTTTTTAATGGATAACTGGAAAAGATATTTGGATGATTGTTTCATCATATGGAATGAACCCTATGAAAAACTTCTAGAATTCAAATCCATTCTTAATAACATACATCCCAACATTCAATTCACTATGGAATTCAGCAAACATCATCTCCCTTTTCTTGATCTCTTAATCATAAAAACACCTAATAACCAAATCACAACCGACATCTACCACAAACCTACAGACTCACAACAATACCTCCTTTTTAGCTCATGCCACCCAAAACACACCAAGATAAATATCCCCTTTAATTTAGCTAAAAGAATTTGCACCATTGTCTCTGACCCTACCACTCGAGAAATACGCTTACAAGATCTCAAAAAAACACTGTTACAACGCCAATATCCCTCCACACTCATAGATCTTGGAATAAAACGTGCCAAGGAACTTGACAAAAACACACTAAAAACCAACCAACATAATAACACACCCAACCCCAAAATACTTCCATACATCTCCACCCATAACCCCAACAACATCGAAGCATTCACCACAATTAAACAAAACCTCCCCTTACTCACCACAGACCCGAAAATGAACAATATCATTAATACACACAAAGTCCTTAAATGCAAAAGGCAACACAAATCTTTGAAAACATTATTAACCAATTCCAAACTACATACACCACTTCCACCCCCATCAGTTAAAAAATGTGCACGCCCTAATTGTGGCACCTGCCCTTACCTACTTGAAGGCTCTGAATTTACCTTCAAACGAGGAACAAAGTTTAAAATTAAAACCAATTTCTCTTGTTCCTCGAGTAACCTCATTTATGTTCTTACTTGCGCAGGTTGCCAAAACTTCTATATCGGACAGACGAGCCTCCCATTACGTAGAAGAGTAGCTGTCCATAAGGAACAAATAAACCTCCCTCAATACCGCCAAATTCCACTCAGTGGCCACATAGACTCTTGCGCCAGAAACAAAAACCCTAAATTCATTATATTCCCTTTCTATCAATGTAAAGACAGAATCTCCACACAAGAAAGAATCAACAAGGAGAATCTTTTCATAGAGAAATTCCAACCATTTCTTAACACACACACCCCTCAGTGACCTTATTTCTCTATGAACAGACACAAACTTCCTGTTTTGAAAAAAAGAGTTCATAACTCTAACTAAAAACACTTGTCTCCCCTTACACACACTTCCTGTTTTGACACCACATTTCCTGCTTAACACAAACTTTTAACCCTTTTTTTTAAACCTAACAAAACTCTCAACTCTCATGCATCCTTATTTTTCCTACCAATTTATACATGAACTACTATTGAACTACAAAAGCTCAAAGACAATATAATGTATGGGTATATTTATTTTTTTTATATATTATTGTTTTATATATTATTTTCTTCTTTTTGTACTTTTTTGTACTTCTTTGTAAAAAAACATTTTCATTCTCCTTCTTGATAATTTGCTTCATCGCAATGAAAACCGGTTAGAAAAAATCTTCATTAAATTATGCTCCCAGTTCAGCATTCTGGCTTTTTTACATTTTCCTATATATATATATATATATATAGACGATATATATATATATATATATATATATATATATATATATATATATATATATATATATCTGTCTCTTTCTAAGTGTTTGTATATATATATATATATCTCCCTCTCTCTTTCTCTATGCGTATGTGTGTGTATGAGTGTGTGTATGTATATATATATATATATATATATATATATATATATTACATGTGTGTGTTTGTGTATGTGTGTACTTGTTTTCATAAAGGTAATGCAGCGGTGTGGATTGTCAATATTTAAGTGTGTTGGTGATTGGCGAAGTCTAGTGAAATATATCACACTGTGGTATCTACTTACGGTTAAGTAGACTGTGTTGTTAACAGTTAAGTGACTTCGTCATAGTCACAGCAATGCACATTATTCCACACTGTGTTAACAGCTTACAGTTAGATAAATTGGGCTATTGATAGCTATATGTCTTATCTATCAATCTCTCTCTCTCTCTATCTATCTGTCTTTCTGTCTGTCTGTCTGTCCGTCCGTCCGTTCGTCCGTCCGTCTGCCTGTCTGTCTGTATATATATATAAATATATATATAAATATATATATATATATATATATATATATATATATATATATATATATATATATATATATATATATATATATATATATATATATATATATATATATATATATATATATATATATATATATATATATATATACAAAATGGGACAAGAACGCAAAACATCCAGCCAGTTAGGTGTATATATATGTATGTATGTAGTGAGGATGCATGGACTAGTGGTGCAGGTTTGGCACTGATGATCGCGAGATCGTGGTTTCAATTCCTAGACCAGGTGGTGCGCCGTGTTCTTGAGCAAAATTCTTCGTTTCGCGTTGCTCTGCGATCACTTTGACATTTGACGCGTGGTACACCGTGTACCTGTCCAGACAACGTCGATTCGATAGAGAGATTGAGCTAATACGCAGCACAAGCATTTGATCATTATAAACAAATCATTTGTGCGGGTCACGTGGAAAAAACTGAACGTTCATACGTCGCCTTCGACGAGAGAGCCTATCTTATGTATATATACTTTTCTACTCTCGGCACAATGCCCGAAATTTTGGGGGAGGGGGCCAATCGATTAGATCGACCCAAGTACGCAACTGGTACTTAATTTATCGACCCCGAAAGGATGAAAGACGAAGTCGACTTCGGCGGAATTTGAACTCAGAACATAAAGACAGACGAAATACCGCTAAGCATTTCGCCCGGCATGCTAACGTTTCTACTAGCTCGCCGTCTATTCTTATGTACATATAGTTGAAGAAAGATTTTCTCAAAAATTATCGGCTATTTCTCAGAAAATCAGAATGACACGAACCTTTTGGGAGGAAGTTTTCGTATTGTGTGTCGTTAAATTTTTCAAGCACGCGCATTATGGAGTAATCTATACATAAGTTTTTTTTTAGTAGAGATGCTGATTATTTCCGGTTCAGTTTCGGATTTAGAATTCTTGTAAAGTACCTTGTTTTCGTTTTCGTATTTGATCATGTTCTTTTATTCTAGTATCCGCTCCATCTTTCTGCGTTGAAATTCCGCCTAGATCAACTTTGCCTTTTGTCCTTTCAGAGTTGATAAATAAAACACTATCTTCCTGACACCGGGAAGAAACGTACTTTGATATACCAGTTACATACGGTGATACGCTTGGGATGTCTTTTAGCGAGAGCTTAAGGATCTCACCAGATCACTTTCAAGAACTGTTCATACAAACAAAAACGAGCGAATACGTGCGTGCGCGCACGTGTATATATTTGTACATGTATGCATGTATAAACACAAATATATGTATGTATGCATGTATGTATACACACAAACATACAGAGCGAAATAAAATAGAAATTTTTCATTAAATATTTAGTTACGTCATCTTACGTGAATTTCATTGACAACGAAAATTCCAGTTATATAAGGTATTATCTCATAAGATCTTCAGAGTTTGTATAATCATCATCAGTAATCTTTAGTCGTCTACTGGGACTATCAACATAATATCGACTACCACAACACAAAGAACTATAAATACTGGTTATATATATATATATATATATATATATATATATATATATATATATATACTAGCAAACGCACCCGTCCTTTGGACGGCTTAAGTTGCTTTGGTGGTATTTTTTCACCAAATAATTGAACTACTGAGAAGGTTTATGAGTAGTATGGCAATCTATGTTTCTGATTAACCTAGGAACAGAAAATCAAATTGAAGGCTGGTTATCGTGGAGGTCATTGCACTTTAATGATCATAGAACATATAAGTTTGCAAGCGATATAAAGTAGAGCTACTGAAGTGTTTGGGGAGTAGATTACGGATAATGACTACAAAATATAGTTGTTTTACATGAAAGTGAAATTTCTTGTTAGAAACAGTAACATAAATGGTGAAAGGAAGTTGAGCGAAGACGTTTAAACTTACCCTCTGCGAGTTTATTTTATTCAACAGCAAAGGGAGTTATTTTTTCGGAGAGATAAGCTAACAAAAGCTTCCCACATAGCCTGCGCATAAACTAACAGCGAATGCTGCATAAAATTAAATTGGTATGGAGTTTTCTGAAAGATACATATAGCTTTCGCTAGTGGAAGCAAAACTCTTATTTAAAGGTTGATTCTTTGGGACGAATCATATGTGATTATTTAAAAAAGGCTAGAACGACTGCTAAAACGAATTTGAAACAATGGAAAACAGTCGAAATATCATAATGGATGGGTAAATAAGCACCTTTAAAGTGAAACAACGCATTGGTAGGTAAACAAAAGTATCAACAAATAGAAGTGGGGTAAGGGAACATCACCTTTCAAGTAACTTAGGTAAAGGTAAGCTTGCCAAAGTTTAATACAGTTTAAATATGGAGATTAAGATTGTTTGGTATTGGATATTCATCGCGTAGTGTTATTAGTCACTTTTATAAAAAGATTAAAAAGGTATGGAAGACCCTACATACAAAAAAACTATGTCCATTTACGTCCATTTACGCGGGATTTCTGGGCAAACTTTTATAGTGCATGACCATCCTTAGGACATATGTAAGTTTGGTGAAAATTGTTTGAGAATGGTGGAAATGTATGCGTTGGTCATTATACACACACATACTGTGATTTATATATACTAGATATTAATTAAAAATATCATAAAGGCGATGAGACTGAACATCCAAGGACATGCCCCGCAAAAAAATTAAAGATAATATTCCATTTATCAATACCCATAATCCAGGAGTGATCTACATATTCGACACTATAAAAACAAACCTACCAATAGTTTTACAAATTTCCAAAATAAAAAATCTGGTTGATGAGAATCTTATAAGAAACAATAAACGTCAGTCATAAAATAAAAATAAAATAACGCGGGCCAAATTCACATCAGAGGATAATTCAGAATTCTCCGCGAAAGAGTGTGGAGATTATAGATGTGGAATATCTAGCAACAACTATTTCAAATATTTGTTACTAGTTCCCATATAAAATTTAAAAGTGGATTCTCCTTCCAAGCTAATGCAGATATTAGCTGCAAGACACAGAATCTCTCTCATTTACTGCGTAACCTTGTCCAGTTGCAAAGAGAAATGTAGTGGCGAAACCAACAATTCCCTTTACCAACGTGCAAGTATCCATGGACATCACATCAGATAAAAAGAATTACGTAGGTTTCAGCTGAATAAACATTAGGAAATATGCGGAAACAACAGATTCAAGATCTTTCCCATTCTACAAATGCCCAAAGTACTGAAAGGCAATGAAACTACATTTTATAAAAAAAAGTTTTTATCTAAACTAAACGTATAAAAGAGAAAAAAAAAATTTTATAAACACCTGAAAAATGCTTATTAAATGAATTAGTCTTCCAGATGAACCAAATCAGATTACCACTGGATCAGATTACCACTGGATGCTATTATTAATGTTCTCATTAATGTTACTAAAACGACTGGAAAAATTCACTGAAGCAACCAACACACACGCACACACACACACACACATACACACGTGCCCACACGCACACACACACACACACACACACTCTCTCTCTGTCTCTGTCTCTGTCTCTCTCTCTGTCTCTCTCTCTCTCTCTCTCTCTCTGTCTCTCTCTCACATACACGCACACACACACATACACACGTGCCCACACACACACACACGCACGCACACACACACACTCTCTCTCTCTCTCTCTCTCTCTCTCTCTCTCTCTCTCTCTCACACATACAGACACACACAGACATACGCACGCAAAAACTTAAACACACAGACATACACATTAAAGAACCTTCCAAAACAATTTGATAGATTCTATTTTCTACAACTAGCAAAAAAAAAAACAATGTCTAAAAGAAAATTGACATTTTGACTTGTCATCAATTTCAACCATCTCAGAAAAAGATTCTTTTTTTTTCTCTTTCTTTTTAAAATCTTTCTTCCTGTCTTTCTTTCTTTCTTTTTTCTCTCTCTAACCAAGCTTTCAAAAATTCATTACACATATACTTACACACACACACATGCACACTCATATATATATATATATACACACATATATACACACGAGCAATAACAAAGTAAAACATTCTCTTCCCAATTCAACTCCAGATTTTTTCCTAACTAAATCACATATATATAAAAGATATGATTTTTCTATAAATATATCATTCATGATGAATCTCTCAAAAGCGCTAAATAAATAATTTTTATCCAGAATCCCGACGATCTCCTTCTACTTTACACACACACACATACACATACACATACACACACACTCACTCACTCGTATCTACGTATCTGTGTGTGTGTGTGTGTGCGTGTGTGTATGTATTTATGTGTGTGTGTGTGTGTGTGTGTGTGTGTGTGTGTGTGTGTGTGTGTGTGTGTGTGTGTCTATATATATTGCTGCTTATTATACAAAAGTGTAGTAAGTCTAAAACGTTGCTTTTTCAGAAAAAAATAGTTTCATCATTCCATTTCTTTTTACATTAGCGACAGTTTCAGCTTAACAATAATACTTTGTTGGCTGCATAAAATCGTAAATCCATGCATGTATGATATTTTCAGTCAGAAATATTTTTGCAAAACTATTGTATATGGGACTCACTGCACTTTTAAAAAATGCTAAGCCGTTGTACTTACATTTTGACAATTTTCGTGTTTTGTCATCTGAAGCAGCTGGAGATACGATAGTTTGACCAAAAGAACCGGCTATTGCAAACAAAATTAAATATTGAAAAAACTCATTAGGCCAAATTTATATATATATATATATATATATATATATATATATATATATATATGTAGGGTGTGGTGAATAAACTGTCGTTTAAATTAACAAAAATGAAAACAACACTGACAACTCATTTTCACAGATATACTTACCAAAATTTCATAAAAATATCTAGAAATACTAAAGAGTAAATTTATTCAATAAAATCGCCATTGGTTTCAACCAGGGCCTTCAAGACGACTTCGGAATCTCCTGCAACTCTTTTGCCTTCAGTTCCTCTTTGATGTTACAAGGAGTTTTGTTGGTCTCTCGCTCAAGTGCGCCCCACACATAATAATCAAGGGATTGCAGTCTCTGGAGTTAAGTGGCCAGTTGTTAGGGATGATGTTGCCGCAAAAGTTTCCTGACAGTCCTGCTTGTGTGGTATGGTGCAGAGCCCTGTTGTCATACATAGGATCTTCTCGTAGCCACCCTCTTGGCACAGGCAGCACCACCTCCTCGAGGCACTTGATGGAGGCCTCCGTGTTGAATGTGAGGCCGTGTGGGAAGATGAATGTAGGCATAACGTCGCCATCACTAGTGATCACTCCAAACACCTTGATGTTGACTGGATGTTTGATGTTTATCGCTTTTGGTATATGGTTTGGGGTCACGACAAGCCAACGATTGTTCTGTGTGTTCACCATCTGTTTATACTGGAGTTTCCGGCGCGAATGCCAAGCAGTACAGCATGTCGTTTGCAAATTTCTGGCAGAGTGAATTGTGTCATGGTACTGTTTTACTCACAGACGGTGCCTAACTGACTCTACTATGCTGAGTAGTGGACAAAATCAAAAACAATGTGCATGTGTGAAATTAAAAATATAAAATGGCGACAATTTACTCATCGCACCATATATATATATATATATATATATATATATATATATATATATATATATATATATATATATATATATATATATATATATATATACTTTTATCCTTTTATTATGTTAATTGTTTCAGTCTTTGTAAACCTAGTACTTATTCTATCGGTCTTTTTTGCCAACACCACGTAAACACACCAGCATCGGTTGTCAAACGATGTTGGGGGGACACACAAACACACACATACATACATAAATATATAAGGTTGAGGAGGGTATTGGATTTAACCAAACCCAGGAGGATACAGGTAATACCGAGTAAGTGCTGTATACCGACTAGTTTGCCCCAGTCGTTGTATGAACAAGATTGGGTATTATAAGTCGTGTATTAGCGTGTGTATATGTAAATATATAAAAACAAAAAGATAAAGAGAGCAATGGTAAGGTTGAAGAAGTATCCATAAAATACTTCTCCAACCTTACCTTTGCTCTCTTTATCTTTTTGTTTTTATATATTTACATATACATAAATATATATATATATATATATATATATATATATATATATATATATATATATATATATATATATATATATAGGGAGAATACACAAAATAAAAACAACAGACGAAGACAGGTGGTGTGGTGTAGAAAACAAATAGATGTATTAGTATAACACTCGGGAATTGAGAAAGTCTTTAACGTTTCGAGCTTACGCTCTTCCACAGAAAGAAACAAGGAGAGAGAGAAAAAATGTGTGTAGTGGTCAGCAATCTATCATGGCGAATGTATATATATATATATGTATATATACACACATACGCCTCCATATGCATACATACATACATACGTATCTATGTATGTGTGCGAGCGTGTGCGCGTGTGGGTTGTGGGGTGGGGGGTGAAATCGGCCAGTTAGAAATAGTAGCCAATCTAGTTCGATTTAACCTGATGCAGTCGCAAAAACGGTCAGATCATTGAATAATGCAGTTCAAACGCAATACTGCTTAAAGTGGGTTGGGGCTTCTAAATAATGCTAAAGGAGTTAATGGCAATGCTAATCTATAAAGTGCTAACTGTTGAGGCAGGCGTGGAGACGGTGGTAATGTTTGTTTAAAGGAACATAGCAGTGATTGTATTGGTTTCTGAGTCAGTTATTATGTTAGTGATGGCGATTTTACTAGTTGCTCGTATAATGAGATTAACAGTGACAGCGGCAGTGTTGTTGTTGCTTGTTGTGGCGGCGGTGACGTTGTTTCTGACAGCGGTGCTTTTTGCTGGCGGTACCTGCCGTGGCGATGATGATGACCACCTGCCGTAGTGATGGTCCTGCTGATTGATAGTGATCGATGTTAATGATATTCTTGGTGATGGTGGTGTTGTTCTCGTTGTTGGTTGTGTTCCTGTTGTACTTCTTGTTTGCGTAGGTAGTGAATTTTGTGGGGGCGGTGGTAGCGGTGGTGTTGATATTTGGTAATGGCGGTGTTGCTGTAGATGGTGGTGGTGGTGGTGGTGGTGGTGGTGGTGGTATCGTTTACCTTTTATTCTTTCGCTTGTTTCAGTCATTAGACTGCGGCCATGCTGGGGCACCGCCTTGCAGAATTTATTAGTCGAATTAATCGACCGCAGTACTTATTGTTAAGCCTGGTACTTATTCTATCGGTCTCTCTTGCCGAACTGCTATGTTACGGGGACGTAAACACACAAACACCGGTTGTCAAGGGGGAGTAACAACCACGGACAAACACACACACACACACACTCACACACACACACACACACACTCTCTCTCTCTCTCTAACGCGCACACACACACACACACACACACACACACACACACACACACACACACACACACACACACACACACACACACACACACACACAGAGGCTTCTTTCATTTTCCGTGTCCCAAATCCACTCAGAAGGCTTTGGTCGGCCTGAGGTTAGAGTAGAAGACACTTGACCAAATTGCTACGCAGTAGGGCGGAACCCGGAACCATCTAGTTGGGAAGTAAGCGTCTTACCACACGGCCACACCTGCGTCTGGTGATGTTGTGGCTGTGTTGGTGATGCTGTTATAGTCGATGCTGGCGGTGGTGTTGTTGCTGTTGTTGATTGTGGTTCTGTCGATGTTTGTGGTGGTAGTGTTACTGCCGGTGGCGGTGGCAGTGGCGGTGTTAATGCCAGTGATAGCGGTAGCAGTGAAGGCGGAAGTGCCAGTGGTGCCGGTGGTGCCGGTGGCGAGGTTGAGGATGTTCTTGGTGGCGTGAGAGACGTTATTGCTGGTTCATGGTAATGATATTGGTGACCGTGATGGTTATGATTATGCTGATGGTGACGCAGTGCTTCTGACTATAGTGGTTGTAGTTGTGGTTGTGAAGACGGCCGTTATGTTGCTGGTGCTTGATCTGCTTATGACTGCAGAGAAATGCAAATGACACCAGTAGACCAAACCACTTAGTTGATTGGCAGGGAAATAAATGGGTAACGGAGTAGAGAGTGGGATGGAAAAGGAGATTTAGCAAACACATACAAACATAGACAAACATATATACATACAGACAGTCGTACGTACATACATACATACATACATTTAGACGGACAGATGAACGTACACATTTGTGCCCGCATACAAACATATACAAAAATACATACGCATTCAAAGTTGATATACAAAGATACGAAAAACGTTCTGAAATTTAACAGCACACATTAATAAAATTGTGACATTATACATACACACTGATCTATATATATGCTTTTATTTATATATGTTCGTCTCGCTCTCTGTCTTCCCCTCTTTCAGTGTCAGTTCCTTTCTCTTATTCTCTTATAGTCTCTGCATATGTACACACACACACACACACACACACACACACACACACACACACACACACACACACACACACAAGCAGAGGCAAGAATATGCATACAAAATACTTCAAGACTTACGAATATTTATATTAAGATAAACATCAATTTTCATCTCAGGCGAACGGATACACATACATATAAACAGGCGAACATGCACATTTGTGTGTGTGTGTGTGTGTGTGTATTTTAACTTTTGTTGTTTTTGTTTTTAGTTTTGTTTTTATTTTTGATTTGCCTGGTATATATATATATATATATATATATATATATATATCACCGACTTTTCTCAGATAGCTGGGAGGCAGTAGCGATCACTATTTTATGATTATTACGAGCATGATAAGACTGAAACCAGCGTTATTTATATAGCCATACAAAATTACCAGTGAGTGTTACCTGGAGCACCGATGCAGTTTATATGGTATTACAAATGGAAGCAAAGCGACAATTACGTGTTTGATTAAATATATTTGTATAGCCTCGGTTTGAAAATAGACTCAGTGTTTAAGCGAAAGGTCTCTTATCAGCCAAAGAGAAAGATCAAGTAGGCCAATCAACTAGTTCAGTTCAGCGTCCGTTTCATCATCGTTAGAATTCGATTTCCTTTCACTGGTTGAATAGTAACGCTCGCATTTACTACATTAGGGTGTTACCAATCATATATCGAGTAATATTAGGAATATATATATATATATATATATATATATATATATATATATATATATATATATATATATATTGCCACTTTGGGAGGCAAATTGCTTATAACTAAACTTATTCAGATTCCATGGTGAATAAATATTAATTTTGAAAAGATAAATATTTGTTAAATTAAACTGAAATCAAATCTTATATGTCATGTGTGCGTTTTCCACAAATATGTTCTCAGTAACAATAATACTGTTTAACACCTATCTATTAATAATAGATGCAACAGTGTGTGGTTAAGTACGTCCCCAGCGTTATCTATCATATTGGTACGTAACAGACTTATTATCATATAACCACAAAGGGAGATAAATCCAATAAGATCAGAATTATATTCTTTTGTGGGTGGACAAAGAGAGAGAGAGAGAGAGAGAGAGAGAGAGAGAGAGAGAGAGAGAGAGAGAGAGAGAGAGAGATTGGAGGCATTCTGCTAACTATATACATAGATTATCGTAACTAATTTTCAGTTTTCATCCCATATACACTGAGTCAGCCGACCAATGAATTGATACACAATGTCAACATTGAACTCCGACAGAGGCCAAACCGAGGACCAACCTGATCTTGTTGATCTTAATCATATAGTAGTGGTCAGTACTGAATCGCTGGAAACAGGGAAAGTAACTGAGTTATGTAAATGGATGTCACCAAAGTTTCATCTAAACTATTTCCCAGCTAGGACTCCTTCCCTGACATGCTGAAAGACTTGTAGCTACATCACCCGCTTTATATGTTTATTAAACATGTGGTCGCCAAATGGTTAATTTCAATATATAATTCAAATATTGGACTACATATTTTCGCAAAAATTTTCCATTTTTTACTTAGTTTCAAAATATCTATGTATATTCTTAAGGACACATACACATGGTTTCGTGCCCATTTTTCTAGCTGCCATCAGAAAGCTGACAGCTGCAACGCCATCATTGTATAAGAACATGAATGAATATAGTAATTAAAATTCCTTTGTTCACAACATGACTATTTTCTGGGGTGAGTTCATTTAGTTTTTTTATTTTATGTTGAACCTATCCGTCAGCAGATATAGAAATATTACTAAATACATTTAAAAAATACCTACACAAGGAAAATGAACGAACCACCTAACTATTACTTGTATAAAGTTCTCATACACGCATTCAAAGTTGCGGTATACATAGCTTTCAGACGGCTGTCAAAAATTGGCTTGGAACTATGTCTACCCCTCAAGTACATATTCAGAATAAATGAAATTGAAGAAAAAATCTAAATGGAAATCATCACAAGGTATCTCGTCCCCTATTTGAATTTTTGATCTACTAATCACAAACCTTAAGCTGAAAGTAAAGAAATCATTACATCATTTATTTTAATTTATATTCTTTCAACTATAAATAGCTTCCTGACTCTCTGCTCTAAAACAACGCAACTATTTTATCATATTATTATGTTAATTCTTTTATTTTTGCGAACTGTAAAAATATAAAGTATAAAGTAGAGTCATCGTTAAACAATCTGCACTAAAGATAGAAGCAATGTCGAAACGTTCATGTGCAGATTGTTTAACGATGACTCTACTTTATACTTTATATTTTTACAGTTCGCAAAAATAAAAGAATTAACATAATAATATGATAAAATAGTTGCGTTGTTTTAGA
>NC_142929.1:186935564-186945564 GCF_046866305.1 Octopus bimaculoides | reverse complement strand
ACCATCAGCAACAGCATCAGCATCAACATGAGCATTATCGTCATCAGAATCATCCGAAAACCAAGTCAATCGCAGCCGCCGACTTCGCCACCACCACCACCACCACCACTACCACCACCACCACCACACCCACCACTAACACATCAACCATCATCACAATAGTCGCTATACCTCTCCATTACAGCCCACTATTGCTACCATCAACTCTATCGCCGCCATCGCCACCCCACCACCACCACCACCACCACCACCACGTCACTCTATAAAACTGGATATCGTACCAGGAGCAGGGAGTGATGTGGAAACATGTGCAACGATTGAAACTTCGACAGCTGTGTACAGAATTTCATCTAAACAAACCTAAACAGAACACACATACTGATGCGCACCCACGTATATAGAGATGCATGCATACACACACAAACCTACAGAAACACGGCTAGTGTACATAATCACACACATAAATATACAGTTAAAGTGACAGATAAACAGATACACAAACAGCTGTTTACACCACCCCCACTCCAAAACAAACCAAATTAAAAGAGATAAAGAGATGCCTACAAAAAGATGCATGCGCGCGCACAGTTTCACACAATTACATTTACAGACACACATAACCCCACACCATCCCGACACACACCCATACACATTTGCAAACGCTTTCACACATACACGCGCACATTCACACTCATAGTTGTATGCATATACAAACATATACGAATATACTATACTGTACACCAGAATATATCTATAGATTTTAGCCAATACTGTATATATAGACCAGTGCTCCTTAACCTTTTTGAAAAACAAATTCGGTGGCACACCTGAAGTAAAAATATAACTAAGAGTATCGAGAAGAAAATTATATTCAGGTTACACTGCGGCACACCTACCATCGTCTCATGGTACACCAGTGTGCTGCGGCACACTGGTTGCGGAGCAGTGCTTTAGACAGACGTAAACAGTTAAAAACTTCCTTTTAAATCTAAAATATACTCTCCTTCGTTTTCTACAATGCTCTTCTATCTATCTGCTAGATTTGCAAGGCCCCTCTTCCAAAATTCACTTATCCGTGCCGTAAAATACTCCTCCAGTACTGTTCTGACCTCGTCTACAGAATTCATATTTTCTCCGTCCAAATGATTTTAAGACTGCGGAATTAATGATAATCAGATGGAGCAATGTCCGGCGAATATGGTGAAAGGGGTATCGTTTCCCATTCAAACTGCTCCAGCCTTTGGAATGTCATCTTCGCTGTATGTGGCCGAGTATTATCCGGATAGAAGAACACCTTTCGTCTTGAAACCAAAGATGGTCGTTTTTCCTCTCGCGCAGATGTCGATGAATGGTTGAATGACCAAATCCAAGCTTCTCTACTAGTTCCTCAACAGTTACGATGGGATTTTGTTCCACTAAGGTTTGTTGGACGTCCTCGTCGAGCTCTACAAATCTTTCAGGACGAGGCTCGTGTTCCAGGCTGTAGTTTCCGGCTCGGAATTTCTGGAATCACCGTTGACACTGGCTGACGCTTATTGTCCGATCCTCATATACTGCATTAATATTCCTCGCACTTTCCGTTGCGTTGTTGCCTTTATTGAACTCATAAAGCAAAATATGCCGAAAATGCTCCTTTGTCATTTCCGTTATAGCATTGAAAAAATAACTGTTAAAATCGAACTGCACTCTTCAAAACTTGCACTAAGAATAAGGTCAAGGCAAAACTACTACCTGCTTTTATAGCAAGTTGATGCAGGTAGTTCATTCTGTCTCCTTCCGACTTATACTTCATGCAATTGAAAAAGAACACATTATTTATAGAATGACCCAATATATACATGTGTGTGTGTGTGTGTGTGTGTGTGTGTGTGTGTGTGTGTGTGCGCGCACTTAAGAATTTATTTTCCAAGATTCCTGATGTGAAATCATTTGTTAAAACAGGTATAGTTGTAGTTCGGGACGGTCATTTTTTCTTGCCAAATAAACACACGCACTGCATATTCGTTCTTTACTCGTTTATTATTGCTGTTATTTTATCTTATGTCCATTGTCTGGAAATCTTTCGTCACACATCTGTGACCGCTTAAGTGACCCTTTCCTTCCTCGTGTATCAGCCTGCTCCGCCTAGTTCAAAATGGACAAAATGGACTAGGCTAAAAAAGAGAATACAAGTGGATGGAAAAGGTTGCAAATGTGTGACGAAAAATCTCCAGACAATGGACATAAGCTAAAATAAAAATAATAATAAACGAGTGAACGTTTATTATTATATAAACACGTGTTTATTTGTCAAAAAAAAATGACCATCCCGAAATATATATATGTATATATATATATATATATATATATATATATATATATATATATATATATATGTATATAGTTGAAATTTACAGAAAAACAAAAGACGAAGACGTGTATAAACAACAAGCAGGTGTATTAGTTTGACAAGCGAGAAGGTGGGAAAGTCTTTTACGTTTCGAGCCTTGGCTCTTCAACAGAAAGGACACGTAGAAATAAACAGAGGGAGAATAAAAAAAACTTACCGGTGAATAATGGCGACTGTATATATATATATATATATATATATATATATATATATATATATATAAAAGATAATAAGAGTAAAAAATCTACAGAAGGCTTGTGATACATGGTTAAAGTATATATTTAAATTATATCAGAAAAATGTTATAAAAATGTTATAAAATCTTTTTGGTATATAAACATTGTATTTTGAGAAATAACCGGTTTCGTGTTGTCTTTTCAAATTTCTCTACTTCATTGTAACGTGTTCGCTCCAGTCTGAGAAAGAAGAGTTCGAGATAGGGGGAGGTAATTAGGGATTTCTTCCGGTATAGGGGAGATAATCGGAATCTAGGAGGTGGTAGAATTTGATTAATTTACCATGGTTTTGTTCTATATTTTCCCCCCCTTTTTTTCTCAGTGGGGTGATGAATTTCCTTATTTAAATGTGTTAGCAATGGTTAAGTTTGGGTTTGTATTTTTGAATGAAAAAGGTTTCCTTATTTAATCTAATCTGTGTTGGTGTTTTAATGGCACATTGATAAAAAGGAAAGATTATAAATTGTGGTAGCATTTGTTTTGCGCATTTCTCAATATGATCACTAAAAGGTATCATTCGGTATTCTGGGTATGCAATCTGCTGGCGGTGCAGAGTGCATCTACGTCTGAGCGATAATTCTGTGGACCCTATGTAGTTCTCGTGGCAGCCCGAACATCTTATTACATAAATAAGATTTTCTGAGGCACAAGTAAAGTTAGATTTAACTTTGAATTTGTGTCCCTCTTTGAAGAGGAATTCTGAACCTTCTAGAATGTTTGGGCATGTTGCACAATTTGGTCGACCACATTTGTTTACTTTCGCATCTGTTGTTTCGGAAAATAATTTTGCCTTTGTGAGGATCTTTTTCAGTGATTTTGGTTGTTTGTGGCTTTTGATGATTTTGTGTGTGTGTAAAATTTCCTTTAATTTGGGGTCCTTATGTAGCATTGGTATGTTTTGGGTGATGATGGTGAAGGCTTCTTTGTTTCTGGGGTTGTATGTGGATATGTACGGCAGTATTTTCGGGGAATGTGTGTTGCTGTGTTTAACTTTTCTTAAGTTTTCTATGTTAATTTGTGATGCACGTCTGATTCCATTCTCTATGAGTTGAACTGGGTAGTGTCTGTCAATTAGTGTGTTTTTGAGTTCTTGTAGTCTGTAGTCTCTAGTATTTTCTTCTGACACTATTGTGCATATCCTTCTTGCAAGGTTGAAGGGGATGTTTGTCTTGGTGTGTCTTGGGTGGCATGAATCAAATAGTAGATATTGTTTGGCGTCTGTGGTTTTGTAAAATATGTCCGTTTCTATTTTTAGGTTTACTTTTTTAATTAGTATATCCAAGAATGGGAGCTCCTTTTGGTTGTACTCCATTGTGAACTGTATGTTTGGGTTGACACTGTTTGGGTTGACTGCAGTCATGCTGGGTCACCGGCTTGAGGGGTTTAATCAAATCGACTAATACTTGGTAGTTTTGGTCTCTTTTACCGAGCCGCTAAATCATATGGACGTGAAAAACAACCCCGGTTGTCAAGCGGGTTTGGAGGACAAACACATACATATGCATATAGATACATATTAATTTACATGTCTGTCTCTATGCATGTATGTATGTATGTATGTATGTATGTATGTATGTATGTATGTATGTATGTATGTGCAGGTTTGTATGTTTTATGTATGTATTCTCATGCATATAGTTACATATCTAGACAAGCTCATATATATTTACATGATAAATTTTTGGAAGGTTTTACAGATGTTTACAGTTCCAGTGATGGATTGGGCCTGTAGTCTTCGAATTAGCTTTCACCTCTCTGGTTTTGAGAAGCCTAATTTCTCAAGATTGGTATTTAGGCAGTGTGTTACATATCCCAGTGCCCCAATAATGTATGTATGTATGTATGTATGTATGTGCGATTGTAGATATGTATACAAACACAACCATACACACATATACGCACACACTCATACACACATATACTTTTTTATTTTATTCTTTCATTTGTTTCAGTCATTTAACTACGGCCATGCAGGAGCACCGCATTTAGTCGAACAAATCAACCCCACGACCTATTCTTTGTAAGCCCAGCTCTCATTCCATCGGCCCTCTTTGCCGAACCGCAAAGTTACGGGGACGTAAACACACCAACATCGGTTGTCAAGCAATGTTGGAAGGACAAACACAGACACGCATGCATTTACATACATAAATACATACATATATATATATATATATATATATATATATATATATATATATATATATATATATATATATATATATATATATATATATGACAGGCTTCTTTTAGTTTCCGTCTACCAAATGCACTCACAAGGCTTTGGTCGACCCGAGGCTATAGTAGAAGACACTCGCCCAAGGTGCCATGCAGTGGGACTGATCCCTGACCCATGTGGTTGGTAAGCAGGCTACTTACCACACAGCCACTCCCGCGCCTAGAGGGAGAGTGGGAAAGAGAGAGAAAGAGAGAGAGAAGGCAGAATACCCATCTTTAGCCTAAAGAAAAGGTTTATAGTATATAGTTATTTATAATGTATAGAAACCAGGTCTCAGCAAAATTGTCTAGTCTAATGAGCCTAACAGTGCAAGTACTAACAATGTGATTAATTCTTTCGAAATTCCTTACAAAGCAATTTTAGCTGGATAATTTGAAATGTTAGAAATAGATGTTTATTTTTAGAAAAATAATTCAGGGTGATCGTTGATATAAATTTAGACAGCAAAGAAGAATAAAGATATATTAAATAACGCACAAGATAGATTCTTGATTTTTAAAATTATTTTCGATTCCAGAAAAGTAAATAAATGGCTGGTGGTAATTGCGACCGATTCCAAATTGGAAGGATAGATAATCTCAAGAATCAGGTAATCTCCAGGATTCACATGCCATTTAAAGAAAAAGACAGTGTGCCTCCATGTATGTGTGCATTTATGTCTCTCTGTCTGTCTGTCTATCTATCTATCTGTCTATCTATCTATCTATCTATCTATCTATCTATCTATCTATCTATCTATCTATCTATCTATCTGCATGTGTGTGTGTGTGTATATATATATATATATATATATATCATTCTTTTACCTGCTTCAGTCATGTGACTGCGGCCATGCTGGGGCACCACCTTTAATAGACCAAACCGGCTCCAGGACTTATTCTTTTAAGTCTCGAACTTATTCTATTGGTCTCTTTAGCCGAAGCGCCAATGTTACGGTGACGTAAACATACCAGCATCGATTGCCAAGCGATGCCGGGAGGTTAAACACACCCACACACACACACACCCACACACCCACACACCCACCCACACACACACCCACCCACCCACCCACACACACACACACACACACACACACACACACACACATATGTATATATATACGACGAGCTTCTTTCAGTTTCCGTCTACCATATCCACTTACAAGGCTTTGGTCGGCACGAGGCTATAATAGAAGACACTTGTCCAAGGTGCCACGCAGTGGGACTGAACCCGGAACCATGCGGTTGGTAAACAAGCTACTTACCACACAGCCACTCGTGATATATATATATACATATATTATACATACAGGCACGTTATTTCGCACATAGATGCACATACACACACACACATACACACATACACGCACGCATACACGCACGCACGCACGCACAAATATAGTCCCTCTGAGATTCCTAGAAATATTTGCTCTAACTAAAGTGTACTCCATTATCTTCAGTTTCTATTCTATCAAATGGACATTTCCTGGCTATTTTTGCTGCATTTCTTGTTTCCTTTGTTGTCATAGTTTTAGTCGTTCCTGGTTACGATAATGATGACGATTTGATAAGTGTCGGTATTATATATGTTGTTGCTGTTGTTGGTAGTGTCAGCGCCGGCGCTGACGTGGTTCTATGTGTTGTTTCTCTTTTATTTACGGATTCTTACAGCTAACGTCATTTCTTGTCAATATACGTAATAATGACATATTTGTTATCTATCTATCTATCTATCTATCTATCTATCTATCTATCTATCTATCTATCTTATATAAATTATATATATATATATATATATATATATATATATGTGTGTGTATATATATTTCTCAGGTTATTTCTCTGTCTTTCGCTCTTACATTTTCGTCCTAACAATTTCTCTTTGCTTTGATCTCTCTGTCTGTCTGTCTGTCTCTTTCTTTCACTCTGTGTGTATATCTGTGTATGTATGCGTGTGTGTGTATATTTGCGCACAAATATGTATGTATGTATGTATGTGTATATATATATATATATATATATATATATATATATATACATATATATCTATGTGTGTATGTATGTATATATATATATGTGTGTGTGTGTGCGTGTGTGTATATATATATTAGAGAGAGAGAAGAATGAGAGATTGAAAGATAGAGAGAGAGGGGGGAGAGGGAGAGAGAAAAGCGTAGACATAAATATGTGTATATGCGATCCGATAAATACTCATATAACTTTCATAGGTTCAATAAATTGTACATAAATCTTTACATATTTATATACGTATGTAAATTTGTATAAATATTAATGTTTGTATGCTAAACTGCGCATATACATATAAATACATACATACGTGTATATATATATATATGTGTGTGTGTGTGTGTATGGTACATTGTAATGACAGACATACACTCTAACATATATACAATGCCATAGATACACATTACACACATGCACACACAATCGCATAAATAGATATGTCATACCATATGTATGTCTGTGTATAATAGTGAATCTAAGTTTCTGTATACATCTCTATTTCTTTAACTCTCCTGAAGAGATCAAATACAAAACGGAAAGAGATAAAACTGAATTTCCAAATAAAAGAAAATAAGGAAAAAATATATATTATTTGATCTGAAAGAAGAACAAACAAGATGGAGACTCCTGAATTATTGATGGCCAGAATAAACGAAGACAAAGAAAAACGACAACAAGATTTAAAGACTATAAAAGAAAACAAAGTTTTTCTGACAAAACTAGAAAAAAATATTTATGCCACTTTAGAACAATTGCAAGCAAAACTGGCCTCAGAACTTGAAGATAATAAACGACTTTCGATGAAAGTGGAAAAAATCGATGCAGAAAAAGAAGAGTTGGCTTCGGCTTTGGGAGAGAAAGAGGAGAAATGTCAGATTATAGAAGCAGAATTAAACAGCTTAAAGGAAGGCCAAGAAAGAAACAAACAATATACTGATAAAGAAATTAAAGACTTGAAGGAAAGATACGCAAAGTTGCTTCAAGAGAACCAGAGATATAAGCAAATGGAAGATGATTACAAAATGCTGCAAGAGGAATTTAAAGATATGCATGCGAAAAACCAGGTTTACGAAAAAAGATTCTCTTCATTTAGAAAAACGAACACCGAAACTACAGATCCCGCAGATGGTGTGCATACCTATAGGAAAACGGACATATGTTTATCAGACGAGCAACACTACGAGAATTTAAACAACCAACTTCGAAATTTGAATAACCAAATGGAAGAATGCATCCGTGGTTGGCAAAAGACGTATCTGGAGGATCCACCTTCAAAAGAAAAAAATGATGGCAATAAATAAACACATTCTTCAAGTTTTATCTTACATTCGTGCTTTGTTGTGGCCATTTTCTTTTAACACCATTTGACTTCTTTTGTTAATCTCTTAAATAAGTCCTGCTGTACACAAACACCGTTATCCATCCGACCTATCCTATTCAACAAACAATTACAATCACTGCTATCAAATCTTCTTGTTAAATTGTTAGTGTCCACTCTCGTATCTTAGAATATACGGAAGCTACGAAGATTACATTTGAGGGCGATTTTTGTTTAAGCAATATTCTTCATTTTGTAGAACGATCGTCAATTCCGCATCTTCTTGAAAAGATAAAATTTTGGAAATTCGGATGAGAGCCATGAATCTCCATATCATTTATATCTACACACACACACACACACACACACACACACACACACACACACACACACACACACACACAGATACATATACCCATATGAAGGAGGGGGACATTTTAAAAAACGTACGCGTATAGAGTATAAGACAATTTGTTATGGTATATATATGTTACAGAAGGATTTTTCCTCAGATAACATCACTTACTGTAGACGCGTGGCTTTGTGGTTAGAGTGGTGGGCTAACGATCGTGAGATTGTGGTTTCGATTCCTGGACCAGGCGATGCGTTGTGTTTTTGAGCAAAAGGCTTCATTTCTCGTTGCTCCAGTCAACTCAGCTGTAGAAATGAGTTTCGCATGGAGAAGGAGGGATTCCGCCAGGCTTTCTAGTCCAAGATACGCTGCATGGTTGTAGTGTCCCAACAACATCTCCTTCACCAGAGGTTAAGAGACTTGTGCAACATCTCTTATGGACTTGCTGTGTTAAAACAGTAAATATCAAATAGAAACGAAAATTCGTACCAGCAGCAGCAGCAGCAGCCAGCCAAAGTCCGGAAGCATTTCAGCCATTTTGGACCTTTTTTTTATTAGGTATACTCGTTATCTCTGATATAGGAAAAAGTGAAAGAAACATTCACTGATGTTGTAAACAGCCAGCCGGACTGATTATAAATCCGGTATAGGCAACTGAGGCAGCATTTAATTAAAACACAAACACACAAATACACACGTATATATTCGACGGGCTTCTTTCAGTTTCCGTCTCCCAAATCTACTCACAAGGTTTCAGTCTGTCCGAAGATATAGTAGAAGACACTTACCCAAGGTGCCACACAGTGGGACTGAACCCGGAACCGTGTTGATGGGAAGCAAGCTTCTTACCACACAGCCACTCCTGCGCCTAGGTGGCTATTTTAAAGTCTGTAATAGGCATCTGCTTTAAAAACAAAATATTGCTTCTTCATATATATCTTTTACACATCGCTTCACTTCTTTCATTTTATCACCTAGATAACATCCAGTTTATACAACTAGTGTTTCAAAGTGGACAGTACATTAACAGCAGCAGTAGTTTTTTGTCAATGAAGTTATTTTTACTTTGATACAGTGTAAAAAATATCCTTTCAGCAACTATTGAAGTGTGAGGTCGTGAAAGACTTGTTATTAACTTTTACAACGAACGGAAACGATATTGTTTCTTAAACTTTGCGAATGAAATTTTGCTTCCAAACGTTTTTGGCTGCATGTATGCATGCATGCATACATGCATGTATGTATGTATGTATGTATGTATGTATGTATGTATATGTGTGTGTGTGTGTATGTATGTATGTATGTATGTATGTATGTATGTATGTATGTGTGTATGTATGTATGTATATATGTATGTGTGTATGTGTGTATGTATGTATGTATGTATGTATGTGTGTATGTATGCATGTGTGTGTATGTATGCATGTATGTATGTACGTGTGTATGTATGTATGTGT
>NC_142929.1:186920564-186933064 GCF_046866305.1 Octopus bimaculoides | reverse complement strand
CGACGTCGTAAGCGACGGAGTGCCAACAACAGTGCTTCATTTATGCCATTGGATAGAAAGTGTTTTGCGTAGGCTCTAGGCTGTGTGAAGCAGAGTTTTGTATGGTTTTACATGCTTTTGGTCATCGCTGGGAAAATGACTTGTACTTTTAGTTTTGGCTCTGAGTCCAAATTCAAGCGAGGTCGATTTTTGCCTTTCATCCTTTAGGGGGTCAATAAAATAAATGCCCTCATGGACTGTGGTAGATGCTATCAATTTAACTCCTCCCTTAAAGTTGCTGGCCTCGGGCCAATATTTGAAACCTTCTTTGCTTAAAAGTGGCAATCTGGCAAAATTGTTAGCAAGTCGTAAAAATGCTTAGCGGCATTTCTTTCAGCATTACGCTCTGAGTTCTAATGCCACCGAGGTCAACTTTGCCCGTCATCCTTTCGCGATCGATAACATAAAGTACCAGTTGGGCACTGGCTTCGATGTAGTCGATCAGTCCCTCTCACCAAAATTTCAAACCTTATGCCTTTAGTAGAAAGAATTATTATTATTAAGCTGAAAAAATTATTTGATCGTTGGAAAATGCTTCGAGGTATTTATTTCGGCGCTTCATTTTCCGGGTTCAAATCCCGCCGGCGTCATGTTTGTCTTTCATCTCTCTAGGTTCAACAAAATAAAAGTACTAGTTAAGCACCATTAGTCGATGGTATGGATTCCTACCCCTCTTTTAAAGGATGTTGGCTTAGAAACCATTATCATCATCATCATCATCATCATCGTCATAACCATAGCTTGACAAACTGCAAAGACTGTAAGGTTACGTTTTTGTTTTCTTCTTTTCAGATATCTTCAGAATTTTGAATTTTTGTTTGTAGAGTTTGTTCATCATCTACTTAGGAAAAATAGGATTTTAAAACTCACATTTTCTTTCTTGTAAGGAAATGTGCACCTATCTCCCACCCGACTCCTGCTAAGATATTGATAAGGTGTATTGTTTAACGAGTGAGAAGTGGTTGCATGCAACGCTGATAAACGTAAAGGCTGTTGCTTCCTGAAACGAAAATGTAATTTCATCTGAATATTGGTCAGAAAGATTTTGCATAAACATCATCCCGGGCACCAATAACTAAATAACAATATCACAAACGACAATGAATAATAAATCCAAAATAGCTTCCATTTCGTTATTTTTCATGCAAAAGGTTTCTCGGTCTGCCAGCCTTAAGATAGAGTTACAATAGCAACAACAACGAACAACGACGACGACACCATAACAACAACGAAAGCGTTACCTTTACTAATGTTTCTACCACGACAACGACCTTTGACAGCCGTTTTATTTCATTATCTTGTCGACAAGTAACGCCTCCATCACCACCCAAAACAATATTTTTCCACTTCTTCTACCAACACTATCCCCACTACTACTACTACAACCAATGCTACTATCCCATTCACTGTGGCAGCCAGAACCACCACCACCACCACTACCAAATCAGCGATAATTGCAGCATCAACACATGCAGCAGTTACAGTATTGACGTTGCAAAGATCAACTCTGAGGTGCGCAATAGGTCGACCAGAGTAGCGAAAAGAGAACTACTTTTGCTCTGTCACCAAAGCCCCTTACAAAAGCGATCTGGTAGTGGGGAGGATCGCCGAATAGAAAAGGTCACACTTGCGCAAATGGAGAAGTATTTGAGAAGAATACAGAGGGATATCGCCTTCGTCAAGTGGGCCAAGCAACAGAGGAGTACTCTTTACTCAATAACAACAACAACATTAATACCAAGTGGTGGCCAAATGTCATCCTGGTGTCAGTATCTCAATATTGCGTCTAAGTTACCTTAGACAAGTAACGACCGATAAGTCTCTGATAGATTTGCTTGTCAGGAGGAAATTATAGTTGTGTTAAGTGAGCAAATAGAGCGATTCAACAGCTGTTTCTATCAGCTTGTAGGGAATGAAAATGGCAGGCTCGTTGTTAGCCAGGCCAGAGCTTGCCGTTTCCATAACATAACCAGATATATTCCAGTAGAAAGAGAAAGAAAAAGATGAATATAAGAGCTAATCTGGAGAGAACAGTTTTTGTGGATTGGAAGGAGGATGCTGAGAGTGGTGGCCGTTGTAGGGTTAAAATGATAGGAGTTTCATTCCTCGATGAATCCACTGGAATGAAAACATCGGCAGAAGGGCCAGTGTGAGTTGTGTGTTGTTGGAAGTAATAAAGGTTTTTATTATTGCCGTCGTTCTTGTAATTGTTGTATTTCGTTTATTGCTGCTACACTTAAAGTTGGTGTTGTTGGTCTTGTTTTGTAGTCTTTTCTTTTTTTTTTTTATATATATAACATTTTTCTATCGTTACTGTCACTATTGGAGTTGCAGCAACAACACCAGTAGCTGAAGAGGTAACAGCAGCAGTAATAGTAGTAGTCGTAGTTGTAATAATCTTGTTGTTGTTATTATTATTATTATTATTATTATTATTATTATTATTATCATTATTATTATCATCATCATCATCGTCATCGTCTTCGTCATCATCATCATCATCATCATTATTATTATTATTATTGAGTGAGAGAGCAGTGCATGCCATTGCTGTTGCTGTTGTTATTATTATTATTATTATTATTATTATTATTATTATTATTATTATTATTAGTAGTAGTAGTAGTAGTAGTAGTAGTAGAGTAGTAACTGTAGTAGTTATTACTTGCTGTAGCATATTTTTCTGCTGCTGTTACTGTTACTGCAGTTAATGATGCTCTTCATACTAATATGTTTAGTGCGGGTTTTTTTTTATCATCGTTATCTCAGCTGTTTTAGAGAATGTCGATCGTTTATTCACCCTACCGCCGCCGCCGCCGCCACCACCGCCACCAACACCATCATCATCATCACCATCATCATCAACACCATTTTCATCGTTATCATCGCGAGCATCATAATTGCTATCATCATCATCATCATCATCATCATCATCATCATCATCATGCTGTAGTAGTAGTAGTAGTAGTAGTAGTAGTAGTAGTAGTAGTAGTAGTTGTTGTTGTTGCTGTTGGTTTTGTTACTGCTGCTGCACACTGTTTTTGTTTTTCGTTGTTTGTTGTTTTAGTTGCTGTTATTATTTATTGTTGTTGTTGTCTTTACACCTTGGTCACTTCAAAGGAAAATATCCGAAAATTAGTGATAATCCCCTGAGAACAGAATTTCATAATACAGAATTAATCGATAGAGGTGAAATATTGATGTTGTTACTGTTGTTCTTGATATTGTTGTTGGCGCTGCTACTACTAGTAGTGTTTGCTATTGCGTTTGTTGTTATTGTTGTTTGTGAGATGTTATATTGTACTTTGATCATTGTTTGAAGTTCTGATAATTTGCTCCAATATGGATGACGAAGGTGAGAAATGGAACATATTGCTGTTCTCACAGCCCTGTACGCCTTACACTTTGCACACATACATAAATACGTACATACGTATAAAAGGATATGTGTGTACATATACATTAGACACATGCACGCACGCAGGCATACACAAACATATATATATACATATACAAACACTCCCATGTACACAGGCATACACAAACATATATATACATATGCAAACACTCCCATGTCCAATATATATATATGTGTGTGTGTATATATATATATATATATATATTATATACATATATACATATATATACATATACATACATATATATATATATATATATATGTATACACACACACTCACACACACATATATGCATGTGTGAGTGTGTGTGTATTGGTGTATTTGTGAGTGAGTGTGCGTGTTACGGGCGTGTTACATCTGCCTATTACATACATCGTTGGTTAAAAATCTATAGATGTTGTCTGTACAGTAACAGTATTGAAACAAAACACTATTAACGCGTCAGTAATTTAATTATCCAACAAGCTGCCAAAAATTTGATATAATACGAGAATCTATCCAATTTTCTTAAGCTTTTAGCTGTAGTGGGTTTATAAACATTGCTTCCGTTGACAATTAAAAAGAGTACTCAGTTCCTGATGAAATCTTTGATCAGGATTGAAAGTAGCCTGGCTGACCTCTTTTTTACTGCTCACGATGATATTGTATATAGTGGTGTTTACAACAGTTAATTCAAAATGCTAGCTAAGACTCTATTGATGTATTCTGTAATACAGAATAGCTTATACAGAAATGTATGTATATTTATGGATGTAGTTCAAAATACTTATGTGTGTGTGCCTATATATTGTTAGATATATATATATATGTATGTATATGAATATATTTATTTATATACACGTATATGCATATATATATATTCTTTTATTTGTTTCAGTTATATGACTGTGGCCATGCTGGAGCACCGCCTTTTTAGTCGAACAAATCGACCCCAGGATTTATTCTTTGTAAGTCTAGTACTTATTCTTTCGGTCTCTTTTACCGAACCGCGAAGTTACGGGGATGTAAACACCACAACATCGGTTGTCAAGCGATGATGGGTGGACAAACACAGACACACAAACACATACATATTCTCCCACCGCATATATATACACGACGGGCTTCTTTCAGTTTCCGTCTACCAAATCCACTCACAAGGCTTTTGTCAGCCCGAGTCTATAGTAGAAGATACATGACCAAGATGCCACGCAGTGGAACTGAACCCGGAACTATGTAGTTGGTAAGGAAGCTACTTACCACACAACCACTCCTGCGCCTACTTATACACGCTAATAAAACAATATAGTAGAGGGATGTGGACCAATGAATGGGGAAAGAGGATGGTAAGGTAGGGTTAATTTTATGTGATAATGTATACGTGTTTATGTTTGTGCATATATAGAACCTGACGCTAGTTTCTCAGATTGTGGTGAAGAGAAACCCCGATGGGAAGAGTTCCAATGATTTTACTGATGGTGCACTTGACCAGTATGCTCTTGAAAATTTAAGCTCAGGAACAGATTTAAGTTAGGAACAAAAACTTGACCAGGTAAGTTCTCGGGTCAAGAGAGTTCTTTAGCATGAGCTTTTTCACCGCCAAGCGGAGCCTGCTCTTTATTTTGAGGTTAAAGTAAAGCTTGCAGTCTTTCTCTGTCTTCTACCTGATGTTGTAATGTACAGCATTTTCTTCCAATATATGCCTCGCTAGAGTTGTGACGTTTCGCTTCTTTTAGATATTAAACGAAGACCTGCGATTGTTGAATCTGGTTCTGAAAGCACCTTCTATCGCTCTACATATTTCCGCACATCACTTTCTCCATTGCAATCCTTTGACACCATTTCTGCCTCATACAGAACAGCTTCTGCATTGCAATGGGCATTAAGTTGCCATGTGGTGTTACCTCTGCATGAGCATCCTACCCCTTTCAAAATTGTTCCTTCTTGCTAAAATGTTGTTTATGCTCATCAACAGTTAAAAGAGCCTCTCAAAGTTTATCTGTTAAATATTTTTCTGCATCTACGTGTTAAGGGAAAGTGTTTATCGACTAAACCAAGGACGATCCTACCGAAACAACTTTTTTCCTTCAGAGAAAATAGGGGCGTGGTTTTCTCTTGGTGAGGTCGGGGTCGGACTATAACTAAAACTAACCCTTAAAGTCACCGGTAGTCAAGGCTTCGTTGTAGTATGTGTTTGCGGCATCGAAAATTTTATTCTTCTCCTAAGGGGGTTATCTTTACTATTGTTGTTATTGCTGTTATCATTGATGCTACATCGTCTCGGAGCAATCTCGTTCTCCTCTTTCTTTTCTATAGTGTATATCTATATATATAAAAATGAGAATGTGTGTCTGTCTGTCTGTCTGTCGGTCTGTCTGTCTGTCTGTCTGTCTGTCTGTCTGTCTGTCTGTCTGTCTGTCTGTCTGTGTGAATCCCTAAAACTCGAGAACTACGCAACCAATTTCATTCAAATTTTACACATGCCTTACTTAGGGTTCCAGTTGTGTTTTAGTCAAAAAAAATTATTAACTTCTTGCAGAGTTCGAGCACACGGCAACATAATATCTCCTCCACTATTTAAGTATTACGTGTCAAAAGTGAAACAAAAACACTCATGTCAAATACTTTCACTTTCAAAATGAAACTATTCCACTAACTGAAACAATCACATTTCGATACTGTAGTGACAGATACTTTCACAGAGAGAGAAAGAGAGAAAGAGAGAGACAGAAAGAGAGAGAGAGAGAGAGATGTATATGTATACATATACATGTATATGTACACCATTTCGATACTGTAATGACAGATACATTCAGAGAGAGAGAGAGAGAAAGAGAGAAAGAGAGAGAGAAAGAGAGAGAGAGAGAGAGAAAGAGAGAGAGAGAGAGAAAGAGAGAGAGAGAGATGTATATGTAAACATATAGATGTACACGTATATGTATATATATATAGATCTATACATACATGTATATGTATACATATGAGTAGATGTATATATATATATAGATGTACATGTAATATGTACACATATATACATATATACATGCATACAGATATCTATACATATATACACCCATCACACACACATACACATGCACACAAACACACACATTAGTCATTTGTTTTCTTATCCAAAACTACGTCAAAAGTACTGAATGGATCTTTATGAAATTTGGAAATTATATTCTTTGCATAACGGCCATAACTCCCATGAAAATTCATATATTTTTGTTGTTGATGAAATTTTAACCCGAACATAACAGATGAGCATTATTTAGAAAATGATGTCACACGTTATCGAGGCTACCATTCTTTCTGGATGTGCAAAAGGAGATGACGTCTTTATTCCAAGAATTCCTCTTACTCCATCAGGAGCAGACATTCCTTTTACATTCAGAAAACTACAATTCCCCCTTCGTGTGACTTTTGCCATGTCCATAAACAAATATCAGGGTCAAACACTGTCTGTAGCTGGTCTTCTCTTGGAAGAGCCCTGCTTCTCACATGGACAACTGTATGTTGGCTGCTCAAGAGTGGGCAGCAACAAAAAACCTATTTGTATATGCTCCACAAGGGAAAACAAGGAACATAGTTTACAATGAGGTGTTATAATCACAACAGCAAGAAAGTATGTACATGATCACCTTCTTTTACGAAACTTCATTGACTTTCATATATTTATATTGATATACATATATATACGTGTGTTTGGGTGCGTGTGTGTATATACATCTCTATATATAAAGATGATGCGTAGTCTAGACGGCGTTTTTAGATTTCATTATTCGCTTTAACCCGGGCAACGCCGGGTATTTCTGCTAGTATATCTATATCTATATATATATATATATATATATATATATATATATATATATATATATATGCGGATGTGATCGTGTGTGAGTGCATGTGGATCTACTTCAATGTGTACGAAGGTGGACTAGCCATTAACACCTTCCACTGATCTCCGCTCTACCACTCGTTTCTTAACACCATCCAACTATCTCATTACCCTCTATTCTTCTATACCAATGCATTTGCACATGACTGAGGTATTTTAAACTTGTTTATTTATCATATTTTTCTACATTGGATTTTAGATATTTTCTGCGTACATATTTATTGTGTGCTTTGTATATTTCTTTATTGTTGTGGGGGGGGGGGGGGGGTTGTACAATCTCACAAGTTTCAAAGGATGCAGATATTGTAACGTGAAATATAATGTCAATAACTTTTCGGTAATCAATGTATAACATACTAGATTTGTGTTTCCTTATCTGCAATCCGCTATGTTTAGCAATAACTCTTCTTTACATCCATCCACACTTGTGTCGGGTGGTTAAAGTGATCGAGATACACAGATTTCTAATATAGAGATTCAGAGATTGCTATAGTTGTTTCAGGAGAGCTCCGGTTGAAAAACAATGTCTCTGTAAAACAGAGGTTTTTGTTCTTTGGCGAGTGAGTTACTGCTCATCAGATGAATAGTACGTTTATTCCTTTCTTTTCTTTTTCTTTTTCTTTTTAGGTATTGACCATGTAGGGTCTTTATTTGTCATCTTAATTTGTCATTCAGCTTGGCATTCTTAATCTCGTTTAAGCTTAGCTTGCAGTTTTTTTTTTCCTAATTTCTGCTCTGGTTTTGTTATTTTAGTCTCTGTTTTGCATCTGTTGGTTTCCTTCAAGACAGAAAAATAATTCTTGTATGTTCATATTATCTATTTATTTGTATTAGTTACCCTTTATTCGTTAGCACATATTTTTGCCCCACGGTGGATATTTTATAATATTTTTATAGTTTTAGAAGCCTCTATCTCCTTATATTATGCTGTGTTATCCTGTAAACATCTTTATATATCAGACTCGAGTAATGTATTCTAAATGCAGTCACTATTCTTCGTTCTTTTTTGTTTGCTTTGCCTTCCTAGTTTGTTTAGTACCCGTTTGTGAGTATATATATTTGTAAATTATTACTGGGATAGCTACAGTATTGATTCTTATTGCCTTATTTTTGCATTTATCTGTATCTAAGTATTAAGTAATTTTCTTTCCTAAGCATTTCTTTCACTTATGTCTGCTGTACACTGTCTAGATCATTGATTAAGTATTTGCAAGTCTGCGTTTTGTGTAATTTTCTTATCTCTGTTTCTTTATGTAAGACGATATTAGTGTTCTTAATTAATTTTTCTCTCTTCAAAATTGCCTTGACACATATTCTAATCCGAATCTCGTATCAATTTCTCTGGTAAATCTGTCTGTAACAGTGTTTCTAGTTGTTTATCATCTGCAGCATACAAACTGAGATGGTTGATTGTCCTCACAGTCTGGTGAAATATGTTAGTGGTTATGGGCAGACAAAAAAAGGAGTTGAGAGATAAAGAAAGAAACGAGAGAGTGAGAGAGAAAGAGAGAAAGAGAGAGAGATAGAGAGAGAGAGAGAGAGAGAGAGAGAGAGAGAGAGAGAGAGAGAGTTCCCTCCAATAGAGATCGGTCAGTTCTTATGAAGCCTCCTTTAGCTGCCTCTACATTTACTTGTTAATTTACTCATGATGTCATTGGCGCACCGATTTGTTACTGGGGCTAAATTACTCAGAGCTGATATTTTAAGGCTCTATCCGTGGGGAACAACATGGAAAAAAACCTTCTGATACTTTGTCCAAGCCATGCTCAGCTCCATCTTTCTCTTTCTGTAGTCTTCCATTATGGCTTTGTGGATAAGTGCTTTTCCACCTCTTTATCCTCCTCCCCCTCCTCTTCTTCCTTACCACCACCACCACCACCACCACCACGTCATGATCGACACCAATGTTTCAAAAGATGTACGCGAGTTTCTACTGCATTTCCGTGTTCCTAAGGATTGGAAAACATTGTCTTTAGGACGATAGTCTATGTTTATAATCTGCATCAGCATTTCTTTTGTTGTGAGTGTTATTTCATCGTTTCTGGTGTTTTCTTTTGTGGTCGTCTTCTGCACAGATTACGTACTCTGTGAGTTGTATTATTTTGTTGATCGTTGGTTGTAATATGTGAATGGTGATATGTGTTTTTGTATCGATCGGTAACAATATCGAATAAGTATTATGTGCTTTGTATTATATTGGTAAATTTGTAGATTGTGAATTGAAGGATTTCTTGATGTTATAGCATCGGATATCGATTGCATAAGTGCATGTTTATGTTTTTGATTGGATTCTGATTGTGTAGACTTTGTGTGGTGCCATATCTTTGGAAATGGTTAATTAGAATATATGTTGTGTGTATTGTTTTATAAGATAAAAAAATGTATGGAGAAAGTGCTGAATACAGAGAGTTTTATTGTTTTGGATGTGCTATTAAATTCAATTATATAGGATGCGAGATGTACGTAGCAGGAGTATTTTTTGAAATGCGTGTAACATTGCAACATTGTGATCAAAAAACGTTTGTATATCTTAGCTCATGCTTTTATTTTATGACACATAGTGTTCCAATCATTACTGATAATTTAGTTTTACTCTTTTACTCTTTTACTTGTTTCAGTCATTTGACTGCGGCCATGCTGGAGCACCGCCTTTAGTCGAGAAAATCGACCCCGGGACTTATTCTTTGTAAGCCTACTACTTATTCTATCGGTCTCTTTTTGCCGAACCGCTATGTGACGAGGACATAAACACACCAGCATCGGTTGTCAAGCAATGCTAGGGGGACAAACACAGACACACAAACACACACACACACATTTGTTTGCTTTTTTTTTTTTTTTTTCATACTCTGCATCCTGCTTATTTCAACTTCGGAATTCTTATATTTTGACAATTTCATATAAGCATAACTGAAGGGAAAATAATTTCTTTTAAAATGTTTTCTTCAGAAAACCCTTCTAAAACGGTGAAAAGAATGATCGGTCGCTTTGAGTCTTTTTAAACAATAATTTTCGTATTTACTTACAAATAAATAAATAAGAAAATAAATAGACAAATTGCTACGACTCGACAGAAAGGTAACGCCTACCAAAAATTTCTATTGAATAAAACAACACAGAAAGCAAACAAAGAAAGAAAAAAAGAAGTCAATTTAATCAAACAGCAAAATGTGATCATTTTACAAGGAGGAGGAAAAAAGCAAACATAATTGGTAGAATTAATGGCAGGAAACACAAAGATTGAAGTTGACATTAGTAAAGATATAGCAGCAGCAGCAGCAGCAACAACAACAGCAATAGCAACAGCAACAACAACAACAACAATAACGACAGCAGCAGCAACAACAACAACAATGTACGTGTGTGAACGCTAGCTTTGCTCGGTGGCAATACTTACGTGTTTCATTGAAAGAAAGAATAAATGAAGAATTCGAAAGGAAAAGCAGGGAAAGTGTTTCTAGATTTCCTTCTTTCGCTGGTTGGTGTTACCGCGGATAGATTGATTCTTGATATAAGTTCTCTGGTATAGAAATGTATCTAATAAAGATTCGTGATAGAGGAAAATGCATTACTACCGCAGTTACTTACTGAATAACGAGAAAAGGGAAAATCATTTATCTTAGCATCTCCAAAAACACGGGGAACGCAACATCAAAAGAGCAACTGCAAACAGCTCCAGCGTATACGTAAAATTACAAAATTATATATTCTCTGTTGGTCATGAAAGAAGTCATAGAACTATATATGTAAAATTCAAAATAGAGGACAAGGTGAAAAGACAGGCTGGGGTAGAGCATTACACAACTACCCAGAAGCTGGAACCGCAGGCACAGCAGAAACATTATAGTAAAAAGATATCGGTAACAACGTTGACTCTTGTCTCACCGTTAGCTTTGTGGTGAAGTACAGACATGTGGTAAATAGCGAAGTAAACCGAAACACACACTGAGAGAGAGGCACGAATATTTTGTTCAGAAGTATAGCTGATTCAACGTGTTCCTAGTCTATTAATTTACATCGGTCCCGTTAAGATAAAAGACGAAATTGGACATAGCAAGAATGAAACTAATAAAACAGACCTATGTTTTGAGTCGTATCAATCACGCCGTTTCGAGTATGTTTCACTACATTATCTAATGTAACCCTTTCCTTATTTAATATAATAATGTATGATCTGAGAGAGATTTGGCAACTATTTAAAGACAGTTCAGTTTCAGGACGGTGTTCAAACGGGAAACCTGTCACTTGGTTTCCCCTAGTTGAGAATTTTATTTTCAGTGGTATACCAATGACTCAGGGATAAAATAATAAATAATATTGTTCATATTAAATTGTATGTCATACTCCATGTTACTACTTGTTACTACTTTCAGTGATCTTTTACTTACTACAACCGTATATATATATATATATATATATATACACAACGATATTAAACTGAGTTATACTAAATTAGTATGTAATAACATCACTTAACACTTCTGTGACAACTTTTGTTCAATTTATAACCGAACTATTCCGCCATTACAAATTTTTCTTTCATGTTAAATATATCCAGTTTGAAATAGATTTTGAAACTTTTGTATTTTGTGTTTTTTTTTAGGACGAACTTCAATGATTATTAGAGCCACAATTTAGGGTAATAAGGAAAACTGCCGGAGTTATAACAGCAACAACAACAACTAATAATAATAATAATAATAATAATAATAATGATAATAATGATAATAATAATAATAATAATAATAATAGTAATATACAGAGAAGATAATTTAATAATATGATATAAAATAAAGTGAAGACGAAAGAGAAAGATTCGAAAAATGCCATCCAACATTCTGATTTCCTTCAGATCTTTCAATATTCCAAATATAAACAGTGTGAAGAAATTCATTAAAACAACATCCGGGCTTCTTCTACTTTTAGATTTCTTTTAATATAATTCACAGTATTTCTTTTGTTTTTTTTTGTTTGCTTGTTTCATTTCAACATCTTTTCTTTTCTTTTTTTTTTGTTTTGGAGCAAGTTTTTTTTTTTTTTTTTTTTTTTTGCTTTATTTGAAAATGTTTGACTGAATGAAATATTTTGTGAAGAAACTTACAGCAGTTCCTTTGATGATGGTACCAAGTTTCCAATACTAATTCTCTACAGCAGCTCCAGGT
>NC_142929.1:186908064-186915564 GCF_046866305.1 Octopus bimaculoides | reverse complement strand
AAGACCATTGCCGACCTTTAGGAACATTGTGCACTCTAAGACTAACTTATATCTTACATTTGCGGCTTCGCTGGTGTTTAATGAGCCCTGCTCTTGACAAGCATACACGACAGCAAACATTGGAAACCAAGCTTCTCCCATTCACTACACTAGCAGTACACTTTCGAGCAGCACGCTTAAATTCTTCATGTAGAATATGTGCTCTCTCAAAGGTGTCGACCCCCTCCTTAATTTGCCTCCTCCATCTGTGGTGATGACAGGCATTGCTCTCCCAGTCGGTCTCCTGCGTATCACCGGCATTTAATGTGGACTTGACACAGTCCTTAAATCGCAGCATCTGTTTAGGGATCCTGCTATCCTTCATTCTAATAAGGTGTAACCGGTGCTTGTGCACCATCGTTTCAATACTCAAGATCTCAGCTTTCACTAGGACTTGTGTGTCTGGAGTTCTTAAGGTCCAGCCAACGTTCAGAATGTGTCTGAGACATCTCTGATGAAAGCGTTCAAGGACCCCTACATGACGTTTGTGAAGAGTCCATGTCTCACATAGGTAAAGGAGCGATGTAAGTGTACATGCAAGGTACACAGCAATTTTTGTTTGCCTTGTGATGCCATGCTGGGACCAGACACGAGACTGAAGAGACCGGCAGGAATCAGTTGCTCATTATCCAGGGAGCAAGAACGGCTGAATGTGCTACCACGGGCATATGGCATAGTGGTTAAGAGCGCGGGCTACTAACCCCAAGATTCTGAGTTCGATTCCAAGCAGTGACCTGAACAACAACAACAACAACAACAACAACAACAACAACAACAACAACATAAAAAAATACCTTAGGAATGAGAACCCAGGTTCGAAATTTCCCCAAGACACCTGATGAAGGCTGGAGTGTATATCAGCCGAAACGTTGTGTTAACAACAAACAAGATGAGGACAAATATCCGTCGAATGTAAATAATGTAAATGATAAAAATACCTCTGTAGTTACCGCGTATTATTCTGGCTCCTTTTCCTTTATAGAGAAGAAGAATAATTGCATCCTTCCAATCCTTAGGCATTGCACCATCCCTCCAGACTACACTAATAAGTTCATGAAGGGACTGTATGATGTAATCACCATCAAATCGCAAGACCTCAGCATAAATTCCATCCCTTCCAGGTGCCCTATGAAGATTCGATTTACTTATTGCTGTCATTACCTCATCTTATGAGGGTGTAGAATTTAAGGAGCCAATGGTAGGTCTTTGTTGCATAGTATCAATCACTGTTTCATCCACAACTGACTCATGGTTCAAGAGTTCAGAGATGTGTTTAGTCCAGCGACCTGTAATTTCTGTTGATTTAGTAAATAGAGTGGAAGACTCCTTGGGAAGCAAAGGAGTTGATGCAGAGCTCTAAGCCCATAAACTTACTTCATAAGATGGTAAAGCTTCTTCCTGTCATTTGCATCAGCAGCAGCCTGAACATCACGAGCATGATCCGCCCACCAAATGTTCTGCATCTTCCTGAGAGATCGCTGAAGCAGTGATTTACCCTGCTGTAGAGAACACGTGCTAGATTTTGCTGCACAACTAAAAGTCCTCTGTACTGCAATACATTGTGGGCATAGCGCTTTACAACCAATAGTCGCTGAACTTCAGCATCATTTTCATCAAACCAGTCTCTGTGTCTGGCAGTAGCATATCCCAGTGTTTCAGCAACACATTGAAGAACCTGGTTTCGAAAATCTTCCCATACTGTAGTATTTCCAATGCTGGACGAGCGAGTCTGAAGCTCTTTCCTCAACACAGCATCATACATCTTGTGGACTTCCAGACGCCGAAGAATGCCAACTGGCCCGCTTCTCTCTTTCACTCTAATCATCATCCGGAACTTTGCTCGCACCAGACTGTGGTCTGTCCAGCATTTCGATCCATGAAAGGACTTGACATTACAAATGTCATAAATGTTGCACTTGCGGATGATGACATAATCCAGAAAGTGCCAGATTTGGACCTTGGATGCATCCACGTTGTTGTGTGATCACATTTGTACTTAAAATGAATACTTGCGATGTAAAGTCCTTGTTCATCGCAAATCTCCGGCAGCATGAGACCATTGCTATTCATTTTCCCTACACCAAAACATCCTAGAGAGTTCCATGTTTGTCAATCTGTTCCAACCCTGGTATTGAAATCCCCCAGTAGAATGATTTATCAGAATTGGGAATTTTCCTAAGTATTGCTCTCAGCTGGGTATAAAAAATAGTTTTATCTTCATCACAACTAGCCAAAGTAAGTATTTATTAGAGTAGCAAGCCGCCCACCTTTCAGGTGCAATCGTAGAGTCATTAGACGTTCATTTATAGGAACATGAAGCTCCTCCAACTTCTTAAGGATATCAGATTGAACTGCAAAGCGAACACTAGCCTCTCTGCGCTTCTTCCCTTCCAAAAAAAGGTGTACCCACCTCCTACTTCCTTAAGCTGACCATCACCTTCTATACGAGTCTCTGAAAGTGCAGCTATATCAACGTGGACATATGGCGTAATGGTTAAGAACGCGGGCTACTAACCCTAAGATTCCGAGTTCGATTCCAGGCAGTGACTGCCATAATAATAATAATAATAGCAACAACATCAAAAAATACCTTAGGAATGAGAACCCAGGTTCAAAATTTCCCCAAGACACCTGAAGGCTGGAATGTATATCAGCCGAAACGTTGTGTTAACAACAAACAAGATGAGGACAAATGTCCGTCAAATATAAATAATGTAAATAATGTAAATAATGTACATAATTCCTCATCTCTTGAATATAGAAATATATACTGAAAATAAAATAAATATATATATGGTAAAAAGAAAGCAGCACATATCGAGCAGAGGTCAGCAATGTCTGTGCAGAGTTTTAGGTCCAATAAGGCTTGCGTGACACCTCATAGACCCTTCCCACTCTATTGATATTATCCAGAAACAAGTCAGAGCAAGATGTTTGGTGCCAATTATGAGTCGCACGCTCAGGGATGTGGGAGCACTATGATCTCTAGCACAAACCAAAGATCCCCAAACTGTCCAATGCCATTCCCTGCATATGTGGTTTTATATCAGAGTGACTTTCTCCTAGAGACATGCTTCAACAGAAGCTGGGGGGGGGGGGGGGTGCCTCACTCCCAGTGGTCTTCTAGCACGTCGAGCACCAACCCGGAATTTCTGCGTACCCGTGCTATTGATAGCCGTTAAGCCTGGATTAGATTCATCCGACCTTTCAACAGGTCTTGTTTTTAATCCTGCTGAGTTTCTAACAAGCCTCCTCACCAGGGTAGCTTGGTGGTGGTGCCGGTTTCGTCACCGACAACCCGACCATGCAACAGGCTGTACTGGTTTCCACGTTACCAGTAGCACGTATATGGCTATGAACAGGAGGTATGCATATGTAGACACATACTCACATATAAATGTAGGGGTCTATTGATGAGGCTTTCCGTTTTCTTGTCTTCCGATATAAAAATAAACCTAGAAGGCTGAGCTCTCTTCACAGTCGAAACTTGAAGTTCCAGTCAGCTTGAATTTTATATATATTTGTGTGTGTGTGTGTGTGTGTGTGTGTGTGTGTGTGTGTGTGTGTGTGTGTGTGTGTGTTGGGGAGAGCGTACAGGTACGTGTGTAGGCAATCTCTATACCATTTTTTGGCAACACTGAGTAACTAATGCGTGCTTTGATGGCTAGCTTAAGAGTTGGGAATTTTCTGTTTCCAGAGTAGCAAAGTAAGTAGAAGAGATGATTTTCGAGTAGACTTGTGTTCGATGTTCGAATAGAGTTGTGTTCTATGCTTGGTGTGCATGACAAGCATTACATGGCAAGCATTTTCAGGAAAAGAGTGTTGTGTGAAACAGCGTAAGCAGGAAAGGTTTATCACTGATATAGGTGAGCATGTGACACCAGCAGAATATTTGAACTCACGACCTGAGTTCAAATATAACTGAGTGGGCAGTTTAATTCAGCCATCTCACCTTTACATTAGAGTAAGGTTGGTGTGACAGCAGTTCGATAAAGACGAAAAGTAACGGTCAAAAAGAAAAAGACGTGATGTTTAAAGTTGGGATATCTTTGATCGTAGGCATGATCAGCCAGAATTGACCTCAGGATAAAGATCAGCAACAACAAGAACAACAATCTTAGAACAGTATACAATAGTAGAAGTAGTGGATTGATCAGTATCTTTCTAAGAGTCAGCTATGATGTATTTCCCAAGCCAATCCATAAACGTCTAGTTTATATCCACAAATCAAGAGGAAATAGTGTAGAGTTAAACTAATCACAGCAGTTAATCTCAATATCGGAAGGAATTATCTCATGTTGGAATTGGTAATACAGGAATTTAAATATCAGGCATCTTGCATTTATTACAGACTTGATTTCTTGGTTAATTACTTTCTTACTTCAATCTCGCCTTCTCTTTCTCTCATCACTCGCTGTTTCTTATCTTTCTGTATTGCTTACTTTCGCCTTTTCTATTTTCCTCCCTTTCTTAATTTCTTATTTTCTTTCTCGTCCCTTATCTTAGAGTTTGCTCTCTTTCTTTTTCTTTCTTAATTCTTTCTTTACCTTCTAACTTGTTTTCTTTCTACCTCTATATAGTTATGAATTTCTTAAATTCCTTTGTACCTCTTCCTTCATTTTTTTCCTGTATTCTTGCTTTGAAAATGTCACTTTTCACTGTATCCCTTGCTCTATGTATTATACATATATAAAAATATGTATGCATGTATGTATTTCTCTGTATATACATAGATGTCTGTCTGTCTGTCTGTCTGTCTGTCTGTCTGTCTGTCTCTCTCTTTCTCTCTCTCTCTCTCTCTCTCTCTCTCTCTCTATATATATATATATATATATATATATATATGTATGTATGAATAAGGCTCATGGCTCAGTGGTTAGAGCTAGGGAGTTCGATTGACGGATCGAGCAGCGTGTTGTGTTCTTGAGCAAGAAACTTTATTTCAAATTGCTCCAGTTCACTTAGCCGTAGAAATGAGTTGCGACATCACTGATGCCAAGCTGTACCGGCCCCTTTGCCTTTTGCCTTGGGTAACATCAGTGGCGTGGAGAGGGGAGGCTGGTATGCACGGGCGACTGCTGGTCCTCCATAAACAACGTTGCCCGGACTTGCACTTCGGAGGGTAACTTTCTACGTGCAATCCCATGGTCATTCATGACCGAAGGGGATCTTGACCCTTTATGTGTGTGTGTGTATAAATACACACACACACACACACACACACACACACACACATATATATATATATGTGTGTGTATATATGTATACATACATATATACATATATACATACATATACATAAATAAATAGGAGTAACAGGGCTACCATTGTATTCATCCATCCATCCACAAGCACACGCACACATACACAATCATAATTATCTACCAATTTCAATTGAAATTGTATAACATAAACTCTCCAGTTTTGTAATATGCGCGTGGATGTGTGTTGTGTGTGTGTATTTGTGTGTGTGTCCATGTGCGTGTCCGTGTGTGTCCGTGTGTGTCCCGTCAACCATTATCTCTATTCTCTTGTCTATATGCCTAAGTCTTTAAACAGTTCAATACTCTATGTTCCATCAGCAGCTATACCCATCTATGTAGGAATATTGTTGAGTGCATCTGTATTTGTATGTCAATGTTCTTGTATATGTCTATGTATTACCTTTCATATCTTTTTTGAAGACCGCCTCTCATTCTTCAGACGTAACTGCTACGACTTTCAAGCCTACAGTTCCTTCATATTGCGCCTCACACACTATGTGCTCTTGTCTGCTTCCCGCTTCTTTGCCTACCTCCTGCTTCTTTCCCTGCTTCCCGCTTCCTTGCCTGCTTCTAGTTTTTTTTTTGTTTTTGTTTTATCTGCTTCTTGCTTCTTTGCCAGTATTCTGTATATTATGTGGCTTTTTTTGTTTGTTTGTTTGTTTCGGAAGTGTCTTGGATGGGACTGTGGATAATTTGCAGAAATTTCTGGGCTGTAATGCTATCAAGAGGCACTACTGGATCGAGAGATGAACTCTACAGGCACTGAAATACCATCATACGGGTCTATCCGAGATTTGTGCAGAGAGAAGGAACCACTGCGCGGCCGTCGTTACTGACTTGTGATGCTACACGTGTAGAATGAATCTAGCTATTGACCGTATTTATCTGGAGGAATACCACACCACCTTCCTTTAGCCGAGTAAAGCAGGCTGTTTTCTTGTATCTGATGTATAAAAAAAGAAGTTGTGTGATGGATGAGAAAGCAAGTACTGAAGACAGACACTTCCCTCCTTGTTGAAGCCCTTATTATCATTTTCAAGTTTCATTTGAAAAGAAAAGTAGGTCTAAATGTGAAAGTACTTTTCTATTGCGAATGTATTAAAAGGTGGGTAACAGTGATGAAAAGGTAAGATCGATTGGGTTTTCTCTCAGCATGTACCTGTTGGTCAGAGGATGGCAGTTAAAAGAGGGCATTTTGCCCTAGGCGATCAGGGTGATCCAAACTTGTGAAATTCTTTGACTGACCTGACTTGAAGTCCTCGTTCTAACAGAAGGAGTGTATCATCAGAAGGATTGTATTATAATTTATTTATTTACGATATATACTGTTTCTCCTTTTATGACATTTAATTTCTCCCTTATATATTTCTTGTAAGCTGTTACACTTTATGTAACCTGCCTTTTAGTAATGTCCCATCTATATGAAAGAGAATTATTGTTGTTGTTGTTGTTGTGGTGGTGGTTGTTGTTGTTGTTGTGGTGGTTGTTGTTGTTGTTGTGGTGGTTGTTGTTGTTGTTAAGGCAGCAAGCTGGCACGCCGGACAAAACGCTTAGCCTCATTTCGTCCGACTTAGCCTTTCATCCAGTCTGAGTCGATAACATAAATACCAGTTGATCACTGGGGTCGATCTAATTGGCTTAACCCCTCCCACGAAATTGCTAACCTTGTGTCAAAATATGAAATCATTATTGTTGACGTTGACGGTGAGCTGGCAGAATCGTTAGCACGCCGGACAAATTGCTTAGTGGCATTTCGTCTGTCTTTACGTTCTGAGTTCAAATTCCACGGAGGTTGACTTTGCTTTTCATCCTTTCGGGTTCGATAAATTGACTTCCTCCTCCCCTCGAAAAACTACTGGCCCTGTGCCAAAGATTTGAAACCCTTATTACTACTGTTATTGTTGTTGTTAAGACGACGAACTGCTAGAATCGCTAGCATACCGAACAAAATGCTTAACAGCATTTCATCCGTTATTACGTCTTGAGTTCAAATGTCACCGAGGTCGACCCAACCTTTCATACTGTTGGGATCGATAAAATAAGTACCAGTTGGTCACAGGGATCGATATAATTGACTAATCCCCTTCCCCAAGATTTCAGGCCTTGTGCCTATAACAGAAAAGATTATTACTGTTGTTGTTGTTATAAGTTTGAATTGTTGAAGCATCGGCGAAAATGATTCGCTTATTTAGTGACG
>NC_142929.1:186870564-186903064 GCF_046866305.1 Octopus bimaculoides | reverse complement strand
GGTTTTAGTAAATACTTATGTGACAATTTGTTTTTTTAGTAAAAGAAATCAAGCCGCCATCGTGCATGTTACAAATACAATCTGCAAGAAGGACAATAAATACATGCAAGATTTTCCTCAAGTTATATCTTTGTGAGAAACCAGATCATTCCTTAAAAGAAGACTTCAAATAACTAAGGACTGAAGAGAGCATAGATAGATAGATAGATAGATAGATAGATAGATAGATAGATAGATAGATACATACATACATACATACATACATACATACATAGTAAGATCTCCATCAAGGATTTGACTGTTTCCCTTGTATCTGACGAGGAATGTTACAGGTATCCAGGAGTGGATGAAAATATATCTTACTATGGTACCTGTAACAAAACACGTGTCACTAAAGAATATTACAGCCGAATAAAGAAAATTTGGACCCCAGAACTTTCTGCATTCAATAAATCAGTGACCCACAATGTGTTTGCAGTACCAGTACTCATACCAACATTTGGGCTGCTTGATTGGACGCCAGATGAGATCCGAGCCATTGATGTGAAAACCCGAATAATACTAACAAGCACACATAATTTCCACATAAACAGTGACGTAGACCACCTCTACCTAAAACCAAAAACAAGGCGGCAGATGTTTAACATCGATCCAAAATGCCTTTGAATGTCGCATCGTATCCCTTCGGCAACATCTTCTAACCACCAAGTGTCGAAGTGCATCCCTTGACCAAGTTTGCGTACATGAGGCTGATAGCATCATATGACTTGGAAGGCAGCTCCTTGAGCAACACTCTTTGTCTGATAACCTAGAATACATGCCCAAAGAAGTCGCACGACTCTACCGCAGCGTATCATCAGATGAAAGGATGAGCCTATATGAGCAGAAGACTATGCATGGAAATGGCAGTAGAAAGCTCCGTGATGATAGTAATAACGATCGTCAAAGCAGTTTATCATGGACGAATAGCCGGATTACTCCCTCTCACTTTGAAGGGTATCCGTTTGCAATCCAGGAAAAGGAAATATCAACCAAGTACCTGATGCACAAAAGGGATAGAGATGCGGGAAAAGGCGTAAAATTTGACCACCGATACAGACTGTGTGGAGTTTACACTGAAGATATCAGCCACATCATAAACAGTTGTCCGAAAATGTCATCACGGCATTATCTAACGATGAGACATGATGTTGTAGCTAGAACACTTTATAAAGAAATCTGTCGGAAGGATAATTCCGAGGACAAATATACAAGAACCCACAATATGGTGGAAGCCATAGCCACTCATAATAAAAAGGAATATTGGAGGAATGTACCAGTAAATACCTGGTACCTCAATAAAATGTAAGCACAACATGATATAACGATTTGGGATAGAGAAGAGAAACTGTGCAAAGTTGTGGAAATTAGCTGCCCAGCGGATGTTAACATAAAGCTGAAGATCAGTGAAAAAGAGAACACCTATGCTGAATTATTGAGAAATCTGCAGTTACTCTATCCAGATTATAACTTCAGGTCTGTACCTGTAATTACTGGAGCCCTGGAATATGTAACACACTGCCTAAATACCAATCTTGAGAAATTAGGCTTCTCAAAACCAGAAAGGAGAAGGCTAATTCGAAGACTACAGATCCAATCCATCACTGGAATTGTAAAAATCTGTAGAACTTTCCAGAAGTTTACCATTTAGAAATATATGAGCATGTCTAGATATGTAACTATATGCATGAGAATACATACATAAAACATACAAATCTGCACATACATACATACATACATTCTATAAGCACTTATTATGATCCATTAGAAAATAAAACTTTGTCTCACCCGAGAAGACAGTTTAGAGGTTCTTCTTGATAGCTGTCGTTGCTGCTACTATATTGTTGCTGTTTACGATGTTGATCATGATATTAATGTTCACTGGAAGCGTTTGGGGCTCAACCCTGCACTCCAGCTCTCGTGAATTATATAGTGTGTACAGCATTGAACTGAACCTTTGTTTGTCTTCCGCATAGATATTATAATTTGATGCTATTCAAGTTACTGGTAACCCCTGACAACGTCAATGTACGATCAAATTCTGACTTACGATGATGCTTGTTAGAGCCGATGGTGGTCATAATGTTAGCATATATGACGTTGTGTGATAGCAGGGACATGGTATATTCGCTCCACTGTACTGTCTCTGGAGTTAATGATGCGTGTATGTATGCATGTATGTATGTACGCGTATAAGAATGCGTGTGTGTGTGTGTATGTATGTGTGTGATAGTGGTAGTTCTGAGATGGTAGTGGTAGTTTTGTATGGGATAGCGTGTCGTTTGTGATATTACAGCTTGGTAATAGTGTGTGATGGTTGTGTTAGTGGTAGTGTGGTGTGTAAAGGCGCTGTGATGGTGGTAGTAGTGTTGGGTGAGATGTTAGTGGTGGTGGTTCTGCGTAGGGTAGCGTGGTGGTAGTTCAGTATGATAACGTTGGTAGTGATAATTCTGTGTGGTGGCGGCGGTGATGGTGGTGGCGGCGGTGGTTGTGATAGTGTGGTGGTTGTTCTGAATGTTTGATGATGATGTATGATAGTGTTGGTAGTAGTTCTGCTCTGTGTGTTATAGTGGTAGTGGTTCTATGTATGTAATAGTGGTGGTGGTAGTGGTATTTTTGTTTGTGTGCGTGATGGTTGTGGTCGCGGTACTGCTAGTTCTCTGTGTGATGGTGGTGGTGGTGGTAGTAGTAGTAGTAGTAGTGGTGGTGGTAGTGGTGGTGGCGTTGGTAGTTGTGATGGTAGTGGTGATGATGGTGGTGGTGTTGGTGTTGGTGGTGGTATTAGTATTAGTAGCAGTAGTAGTAGCAGCAGTAGTAGTAGTAGTAGTAGTAGTAGTAGTAGTAGTAGTAGTAGTAGTAGTAGTAGTAGTAATTCTGTGTTTAATGGTGTTGGTGTGGTGATAGTTCTATGCTATAGTACTAGTGGTAGTTCTGTGTTTGATTGTAGTTGTAGTAGTAGTAGTAGTAGTAGTAGTAGTAGTAGTAGTAGTTGAGCGTTTCTCTGGTGTTGGTAGCGGCGATAATTCTTTGTGCTAGTGTTGGTGGTAGTTCTCTGTATGGTGATGGATAAATGTTTCGCTTTTCGTTCCAAATGAAATCAAAGATTCTTCAGAAGATCTTATCGCTGACGCCGACCGATCATAGTGTACAAGTGGAATATTATTAAGATTAATGGTACCATGGTAGTGGTGGCGGCGGCAGTGGTTGTAGCAGTGACGATGATGGTGGTAGTGGTAGTAGTGGGTGTAATTGAATGATGGATTAGGTGGCGCTGATAGTGGTGTCAGAAGTAGTGGTGGTGGTGGTGGTGGTGATGGCGGTGATATAACAGTCATACTACTAGTAGAAATACACAGTATATACGCAAATACATGCACACACGCGCGCATACGCACCCATATCCAGTCTCATTGTTATAGATTTTTAAAATTCTGGAGAAAAATACTCAGTGGCGCCTACTGCAAGAAAACTTAATAATAGATTGAGCGCTAGCACACTTGATGTAGTTAGGCAAAGAAATTTATTAATTAAAATTCCAATTTTAGTGATGATAACAATGTGTGTGTGTGTGTGTGTGTGTGTGTGTGTGTGTGTGTGTGTGTGTGTGTGTGTGTGTGTGTGTGTGTTGTTAACAGCGAAAGAAGTGTTATTTTAAATTAGAATATGTACATCATACTGAAAGCATAGATACTGTTTAAAGCCTTCTAAAATGTGACATTTGTTTCGATTTACCAATGCCACTACCACTGCCGGATGATTCTCGCCTGCTGTTGCTATGTGTCTGTGTTTGTTAACATTTTTCATCTATAAAAGATGCTTTCTCGAGACGAATACCGCAGTTTAGAAGGCTTTCAACGTTATATACGCTTTATGTATAATATACAGATTTTGCTAATATGTATGTATGTATGTATGTATGTATGTATGTATGTATGTATGTATGTATGTATGCATGAATAAATGAAATTAATATGTATATTGTTGGAGGATTAACTTTCTCAAATCCTTAACTCGAGTTAGTCGTTTCCGACTTTCGAACGATTATGAAGAGCGCTGAATATGAGAGAGATTATGTGGAAATAATTGAGTATCTAAACATGCTTTGATCGGATAATTCTGGTTTCAAATTTTAGTACGAGAACGGCAAGTTTGGGAGAGGGGCTAAGTCAATTATATCGACCCCAGTTTTCGACTGGTACTAATTTTATCGATCCCAAAGAATGAGAGGCAAAGTCAATCTAGGCGGAATTTGAAACTAGAACGTAAAGATGGACGTATGCCGCTAAGCATTTGGTCTGACGCGCTGACAATTCTGCCAACTCACTACCTTTTGATCAGAAAATATTATTGAAACAAAAGGTTCTTGTTGGTTCATTATATAACAATTGTACACAAAATATTAAAAGAAAAACCGTAAGTAATATATTGAGATTTCGTTCATGACTACCTGCAAATTCTGAGTAGTGGTGCGAATACTTCCCTGCTGAATTTACATTCAGGAGCCAACTTTTTTTCGGTGTGCGTAGGGTTGTGCTAGAGATGAAACAGAAGCTGCACTTATCCAAGGGATATTGTGCCGATTCCATTTAGAATACGTTTGCGAGGATCGTGAAAATGGAGGGCAACCAGATCGAACATTTTTGATTCGATCTTGTGTGGCATTTCCAATTCTTTCCGCCAGATTATAAACTTCACTACCAGAAATGATCACGAGTTCAGTAAGCCGCCATGACAATTTGATTTCCTTCAGTCTTATGATTATACTCGAACTTTAACCACCCAGTACCTGATATGTTCGCTTATGTATGAATCTTCCAGTATCGAAAAATGGACACGGGGTTCCCATCGCTGAACGCCGAGTGTTATAAGTTTACTTGGAAGATTGTTCTCAATGTTGCTCCTTCAGTGGCCAAGTAGGCATGGGTGTTGAGAAGTAGTAATAAAACACATAATAAAATCTCTTCCAGAAATTACAAGAGATCTAGTTAAACATTTTTCTATAGGCGCAGGAGTGGCTGTGTGGAAAGTAGCTGTGTTACCAACCAAGTGGTTCCGGGTTCAGTCCCATTGCGAGGCACCTTGGGCAGGTGTCTTCTGCTATAGCCTCGGGCCGACCAGAGCCTTGTAAGTAGATTTGGTTGACAGAAACTGAAAGAAGCCCATTGCATGTATATATATATATATATATATATATATATATATATATATATATATATATAAGTTTGTATGTCTGTGTTTGTCCCCGCTCCATCGCTTGACAACCGATATTGGTGTGTTTACGTCCCCGTAACTCTGTGGTCCGGCAAAAGATGGGGTCGATTTGTTCGACTAAAGGCAGTGCTCCAGCATCGCCGCAGTCAAGTGACAGAAACAAGTAAAAGAATAAAAGAATAAAAGAATCATTTAAACCTGAAACCGATATCTTAAAGAGGCCTTCTTTCTTGTGAATGTCGATGTCTCTTGGGGCAGTTTAATTCATCTTTACAGTGTGATTTGAAGTCTTCATTAACTAATCTGATGAGAGCACAGAAACTCCAACAACTTTTGTTGATGAATGATGCTTTTATCGCCCTGATTACATATCAGGCATTCAATATTATCCGGTTGAATTCCGAATATATATACTCGTTACAAAGTTTAGGCCCCTGGTCTAAACACTACCGGGGTTTAATATACATTAAGTGATCATTAACTGTCATCAAGACAGAGCTACAAGAATTGTGTAAAAGAACTAAGAAGTAGCAAGCAATGCACACAGCACACCATCCTAAAAGTAATGGCAACAAGCTCTATTTACCAAGAAGAGAAGGAGGCCGAGGTTTGTTAAATACAGGAGGCACTATCAATACTGTGATTTGGGGTTTGAAAAATTACGTTGTGCATAAAGAAGTAAAATAATTAGCTGCGGCTAGAAATATAGAAGTCAGTGAAGCAATAAAAGATTAAAATATTAGAAAGAATCATGGTAGAACAAATAGCTGGAAAGACATAGAACGCCATGATCAATTCATGTAACAAATCGAGGACATGGAAAGTCAAGAACGGCGATTATAGCTAACAAATGGGAACCTAAAACGAAAAGTAGAGTTATGGCCGCTCAGAAACAAGTCTTCAGAACGAATTAGATTAAGACAGTGGTTGATGAAACTCAGACAACAAACGCAGAATGTGTGGATAAGAGGGGGGAAAATGTTAACCATCATCTATTCGAATGCAGTAGAGGCACAAAAGGGTATAAACGTAGACATGAATGAGTCGGTAAAAGAGTGCATTGGGATGCTAGCGGGGTTTGTAGATTCGAAATAACGGAAAAGTGGTTTGAAAATAGGTAGAAGCTATGCTGGTAAATGATAATTACGGGATATTAGGAGATTTCTCCATAGAGACTGATCATATTATTGAAGCGAGGAGACCACATATGATCACAGAGAAAAAAGGATAGACTATATACGATCATTGACTTTGCCCTCCTATATTATAGTAGAGAAAATATCAAGAAAAAAAAGAACATTTAGGAATATCAGAAAACATCCAGAGAATTGAAGAGACTGTAGAGCACGATGGTAAAGAGTGTCTTGTGGTAACTGGTATATTTGTCATAGTGATTAGAATGTTAAGTTCATGATAATAAAGACGTGAGTTCGTTTCCAGGTTTAGGTGGCATGTAGTAACCTTGAGCAAGACACTTCGATTCACTTTCCTCTTGTTCACTATATCTGAAAATGAGTACCAGCCCAAAAAGAAAGTACTGGCGCAATATTTTGCCTCTCTCTCTCTCTTACCTTCCTCCCTCCGCTCTCCCTTCCGATGCGCGCACGCTCACACACACGCTCACACACACGCTCACACACACACACACACACACACACACACACACACACACACACACACAGGTTGTCATTTCCTCAATGTTCCGCTGCGTTAAGGATAGGAGAATCAAGGTATGTCAGATCTCAACCTGATTTAGCGAAAAAAAAAAAGTGGATGCTTGCGAGTGACAGCTGTGGTTACAACACTTGTTATAAGATATACAATATGCGATAAAGACCAGTATATATCAAACGAAACGCTAGCTACACCTAGTTATATATATGTGTGTGTGTGCAATCAGTTGTGATAGTATTTGTAAACAGCTGTCCGTATTAACAAGATAATCTTGCGTCACTTAAGTAAGATACGTTCGTCTGCAAATGTGACTTCTGTGAACTCTATTTTATTGAAATGCAAGATAAATCTACACCTTGTGAAGTAGATGTGATTGTAGACATGACTCATATAAGCACTAATTATTACTGTTCGGTGGAATTTCTATCTGACTATTCAGACGATTTGTCTAGTTCATATCTAGGAGTAGGTCAATCAGTATATTTATTTACTTATAAGAAGTTACATTTGGAATGAGATTTAGTCGGTAGTTTAAGCAGTTTGAGCGATCTTTTCGAGATCAGTCAACAAAGAAATGACTGGGAGGTCGTTCTAACTGCTAGAAGTGACAACCAAATCTCTCACAAATTTCTTGCAACTATCTTAGAAGATAATATTTTGGATAATATGGAACTGGACGAATTACGCCCGAGCAATGACGGGAATGTTATGGTTGGAATGGCTCAATGGGTCTTCTAACACCACATCAAAGGCACATGCGGCTGATCACATTACGGGGATATCTGGCATTCTTTCAGGCACATCTAGGTGGTTTCGTTGAACGTTTCCTAAACCAGGGTGAGTGTTGGCTTTGGTTGTTATTTGTAGCAGCTAGAACGACCGCGCAGTGAGTTCTTTGTTGACTGATCTTCATAAGATCATTCAAACTGCTAAAACTAGCAGCTAAATCTCTTTCCAAATGTAACTTCTTATATATGCCAAGTTCATTGTGCAGAATATTCTTAATTCTGTCACGGGATACCCTAATAGCATTGGTTATTTGTTTTATAGTCAATCACCTGTCATCTGTCACCATGTGGTGAACACGATCAATGTTTTCCTTGGTGGTGACAGTTTCAGGGCGCCCAAACCTTGGGTCATCGTGAAGACTCACCCTTTCCTTCCTAAATTCAGCTGCTCACTTTTGCACTGTAGTAACCATGTCAGCACAAATGTCCTTGTGCGCTAAACCCTTTTTCTGCAAGTATTGGATAACACCACAATGCCAAATTTTGTCCATTTTCAAGAGGAATTGCTAGAAGTTACATTTGAAGTCTTCTTTAAACAATCAGATGTCAGTTTACCTGGAAAGAAACAATGAAGTTATTAATAAAGAAGAGTTGCAATTAATGCGTTCAAGATTCCACAGGTTTAGCATCACTCCTTCATAGTCTGCCTATGAATTTGTCTGCCCACCCGCGTGTGTGTATGTATGTATATATATATATATATATATATATATATATATATATATATATATATATATATATATATATATATATATACGCAGACTACGTAGATAGGGATCACATATAGAGACCACATCCTCAGATACCATTAAGATATACTCGTTGCAGCACTACAATAAAAACTATGAATATTCCTACCTTAAGAATAACCATATCCACCTACCACACCACCACCATCATCTGCACAATAATCTCTAAAAGCACCCTCTCCACAACTATCGACGCCGATACCACGGCCACCACCACATGATTAAAGATATCTGAATATGGCATGCCTAAGATGAGAGACGTTGGATCAATAGCAAAGGTTTTCTTTTGAAATAGTATATTGAAGACAGGTCAGTCTGACAGAAGCCACTTCACCACCACAACTGACCACTGAAAAATGGCATCTACACGGATAAGCTAAAGTAGGAATCGAAAGCTTGGCACGTAATTACGAACATTGCTTTTATTCAGATGTCCAGGAACTCACACACAAACTATCATAACAGGATTACTCTTATATCTCTGCGGATCTTTACACTCTATAGAAACCAGCACTTCGCAAACACACACCTCCCCACATTCACTCACACACACACACACACACACACACACACACACACACACACACACACACACATTAGACTCGCACACACGTAGACACGTGCGTGCACATACGTAAATGCCCACAAACATACACCACATGTTTCGATGTACAAACAAATAGACGCAGGTACTCACATCTACATACATATGCGTGTGTATGTATACATATATATATATATATATATATATATATATATATGTATATATATATATATATATATATATATATATATATATATATATATATATTTAAAGAAAGAGACAGAGAGAGAAGCACAACCATTATGCGCAAGCGTAAACACCTCACGCCATACATGTACGCACACACACACACACACATAAAATGCTGAAATCAATACAAAGAAACACAATAAATCAGAAAATAAAGGTTAAAGTATAAGAAGCAACTAGAATATTCACAGAAATTTTGTTTTTCTTAATATATAAGTCTTTTGAAGTTTGAGACATTCCAGGAATTTTTCTCCATTTCTGATTGGTGGAACTTTGTGACATTTCTAACAGACATCTTGTTTTTTAGATTATATTTTCTTACAATATTTTTAAAAGCCATTTTCACAGAAATTCTTGTAAAAGAAAACAAACAAAAATCGAAAGAAGACAGAAAATCATAAATGTCTTCACTGTTATCAACGCCATCTGGTGGACACCCTGTGATATATTCAGTGTCGTTGTTCTTTTGAAGTTCCGTATTTCTTTATTTATTTTAGCGGATGGTAAGATATACATGTATCTGTACGTATATGATTTGTATATGTGATTGTATGGCTGTGCATGGAAGGATGAGTGGGTTATGATATAAACTCTTATCACTATTAGTTCCTTTGGGTTTCTTAGATCTTAACAGTTTCTTATTCATTTTTAGTTGTTGTTATTGCCCTGCAGTTGTTGCTGCTATTGATGCGGTTATGGTGCATCAATTTCAACAAAAATATGAATAAACACACATCAAATATTCTGATTTAAGATAAACAGCCATTTGCATATACACGCACATGCGTGTGTGTATGTTTGTATGTCTATCTATGCGTATGCGTGTATGTATGTATATATATATATATATATATATATATATATATATATATATATATATATATATATATATATATATATATATATACACATACATAAACGTTTTACATATTTAATATATATTACATATTCTATTCAAACTTATTATATATATATATATATATATACTTGTTATGTATGTACATGTATAAAGAATATGCATGTGTACACACACACACATATATATATATACATATATGCATATATAATCTGTGTGTGTGTGTATGTGTGCGTGTGTGTGTGTGTATGTGTGCGTGTGTGTGTGTAGAAATTGATGCGCTCAGTGCGCGATAATTTTAACGTTCAAGTTTCGGCTGTTATTTTTAATCATATCGACTTCAAATTTTGGCACAAGACAAGCAATTTCGGAGGAGGAGTTAAGTCGGTTACATCGACCCCAGTGTTCAACTGGTAATTCTTTTATCGACTCCAAAATGATGAAAAACAAAACTGACCTTGGCGGAATTTGAATTCAAAACGTAAAGATAGATGAAATGCTGCGAAGCATGTCCGGTTTGCAAGCGCTTCTATTGTTAATCGTATTAAACTCACACCGCTGCAGGGTTTTGCAGTGTACTAGGAAAACTATGACGTAGTGTACACAACACATAAAAAATTACAGAAAAAAAACCTGAGTTTGAACTCAATACTCGTTTACTTCATGTGTTACATGTTTCGGCATTTGGTAATACAAGATGTCACACTGTAAAAGCAATTCATAGATGTATTTCATAAGTGCAGCATGTGTACAATAATGCGGAACGCTTCTGTAGACAGACGAGAAATTTATTGTGCGGCATCATGTATTACCGAATGCTGAATACTGAAACATATATAATAGACGAAATAAGAGACCACCCATCCTGGAGCACCGTCGAAATGACTGCGCCTTGTATTCAGTATTTGATGAATGAGGGAGTTCAGAGGAAGCATAATGGGAAGGTACAAAGTAAAGGTAACATTGGCGGGTGGGGTGCTAAATCATGCAAAAATTGGTGTGATGAAAACTGAAATGATGGTATTTTTCCTTCGTTGATGTCGAGAATTTGATGACAAACTCACTGTAGGATTGTATCTTAGTTCCTATCTCCTGCAGATGTAATCAATGATGGCTCTTCTCTTAAGCAGCGTGTGGCTCATTAAACTTCTTTGGCAAGGTTCAATCCGGAATTGCAGAAATTCAAACGTAAATTCTAAAATTACTGTCTGTCGAGAGAGGAGGTATGAATTTCAGGCATTAAGTGACATTACTGTACAAAATTACTGTACTACGCGTTACTGTACAGAATTTCAAGCAAAAAGAAAGACAATCTTTAGGAAAAGAATCAAATAGACCTCAATTGAGGTCCATCATTGCTTAAAATTGTATTTGACATGTTCCTTCCCAAGTTGTACAAATGCATGGATTTCATTAGTATAACTATGAGCCATTTGCTGAATGCATCAACTACCGCTAGAAGATTGTATCCATTATACTTTACCAACTATAAACATGTCCATTCCCAAATTTTGAAATGGTGTAGGACAATTTTCTAATCCGGTTAGTGAGATTAGTCATATTTCCGTAGATTATCATAGCTTTTGCATGCTCTGTCAATGTTTTCTTTTTATGGATTTCGGGTCAAGTATGCAATCTGGACATTTAAAAAATTTCTATTTCCACTAATCCGATATGTGCTCTATGCCAAAATCGTAATAATTTATTTCAAATTTTGGTTGGTGGCACAGTTTTTTTCTCCATGCAACAACACTCCTGAGTAAACACTCAGCTCAGTTCCGGCACGTGAAAAAGGTTTCATAGTTTCCTCATTTAAATGTAACTTATCAGGAAAACCATCTTTTACACGTCGACAATATTTGATCAGAATTTTGTCTCTTTGTCCGTCAGTTCAACATTCAATGGAAATTCTTGAATTTTTTTTCTTTTTTGCTTACTTGTAAACTTTTTCTTCATATTCCATTTCTTCTTGTCCGCGTTAGAGGTAAATCTTCCTTTGTATTTATATTCAGTTCCACAACTATGTTATTTGAATATATAGTGGAATTACGTTCATATCAAAACTTCTAATCTTGTCTATGCTTCTTCGTAAAGAAACTCCATTTTGTTTTTTTATCATAATTAATCTCAATTTGAGTTGGATTTCTTTTCCCTGGTATGCAGCTGGGATTTCACAAACACCGCTCACTGAAATAAGTTTGTGCCTGTTTTCAAATAGCTGAATTTTGATTAATTTCAAATTAGGCTCCTCCAATTTTGACCATTTTTAAAATCTAGCAACGGGTATCACTGTTTCGATATCACATTATATTTTCAGTTAATTACCTCTTGACTTTTAATGAAATTTTAATGAGTTTATATTTATGACATTTGTTATTAGAAATGTATTCTCAAAACTAGGTATTTACTCAGTTTTTCTTTTAAATATATTTTAATTACTGTCTCTACTTCATTTCATTTCAATCTGCGTTTCTTCCAAAAATTATGTTTTATAGCAGAAACTATTCTACATTTTTCATAAGATAATTTTCATATGCATGATGTACGACTTTGCCCCAGTAGCAATTTTCCTTTTGATTTCCGTTCAATATTTTATTATTTCTCAGCCACAGCCTCATTACCTGAATTTTCAGCCTCAAGTTTTTTCTCCCAGCAGATTTGAAGAACTTCCAGTGGCTCTCTCAACTGCTGTAACAATTTTTCAATGCTTTTTTCTAGTGTTGGGTTGGTTCTCATACAAATTTAAAATTGCGTGTTCCATATTTTTTCATACCCGTGCCCATAATCAATCTATCTCTGATCATATGATTTGTAGCTAAGAAGTTACAGTCTATTGAATTCTGTTTTAATTTTGCTACAGAAAAATCCACCGATACTCATTCCATTTATTTCTTTCTTTCTTTCTTTCTTTCTTTCTTTCTTTCTTTCTTTCTTTCTTTCTTTCTTTCTTTTTGATAGCAACTGTAAAAATTACGCATCAACATCACATGATTTCTTTCCATCTCAGAACGTGTAGCCAATTTTCCCGTGACTTCAAAAACAAGTTACATTTTAAGTAATCTCTTGGCATCAGCCAAGCATTTGCTAATTTAAACATTTTACCATCAGTTCCATTGATAAAAGTTTTTAATTTTTATTTCTTCGTTGATAATTTAGTTTAGATAAACATAAGTTTCTATTCTCATCACAAATCTTTTTAGCGACTCTTTCTAAAGAGACACGTCAAAATCTTACCTTTCTTCATAAAACAATCTGAACTTATCAATCCAGATATTTCTTCAGTGGCTTCTTTAAAAACCCTACAAAATTAATTATTTGTCATCATCGTATCAATTTGTTGCTGCCAATTATTCCCCCCCCCCCCTTCTTTTTTTTTATATTTGTCACCTTTGTAATTTTTTTCTTCCATGCCTATCTCATCTTTGTTGAGTATATTCTTCGGTCATTGTGCAATCCAGGATGCAAGAACAACAAAATTAAATTCTCCTGTGGCTATCAGAATGACATGATGTGATAATGAGAGCAGAGATAAATTTCTGTTTGATTGGCGTCTTTTCAGATAACAAAAACAAAACTTTTACGAAGAAGATTGTTGTGTGTGTGTGTGTGTGTGTGTGTGTGTGTGTGTGTGTCCCGGGTATGACTTTAAACTGTATCCTGTAGCGGGGCCCTGGTTCAGGAGTTCCAAAGTGTCGAGGGGGCCTGGAACCATCTATTAGCCACTATTGTTCCCATTACTAATCTTACTCAGTAAGCACCTGTTAGGGTCCCATTAGCATGCCACAAAATCGTCTCTGAAAGAAGATCACTCACAAACACCTCAACGGATCCGGTTCTTTAGCTGCACGTCAAAGAGAAGACAAATACATAAAAATCTTGTTCCTCCTAACTACTGGGCTCGTGCCACTTGTTGCATCAGGCCAACAGAAGTCAGAACAACGGAAACATGGGATTGGATCTGTACAAACCATGCCCTCTACAATAACACTATATCACAATTTTTTCAAAAGATTGGTTTATCCTAATTTTTAATTATTTATTATGCAAATTTTCTCGCCCGTTTCAAAAATGATCGTACTTTTTCCTTACCATCAACCGTTGCTGAGATATATCAAATTATGCTAGTCATTAACAAATGTAATGTTTAGCGGGAGGAACATCTGTTCATTTGTACCCAAAAACTTGGGATAGATAGGGAAAAGTGTGGCTTGTGCTGCCCTGGTTGAAGAAGGTGGCTGCTGGAAGACAATATGTCTGGCAACAGGACTCTGAACTATGCTACACAAGCAGGTAGTGATGGCTGTCAGACAATTTTTGTGACCACATCACCCCTAACATGTAACCGCCTGACTCCCCAAACTGCAACCCCCTTCAGTGTGGGGCACAGAGACCAATAAAACTCCTTGCTACACCAAAGATGAACTGAGGGCAAGGATTATGGCAGCATTCACCAACTCGAACAAGGAGACCACCCACAAGAGTTGCAGGAGATTCCGAAGTCGTCTAGAGACTGTGGTTGAAGCCAATGACGATTTTATTGAATAAATTTACTCTTTAGTATTTCAAGATATTTCGACATAATTTTGGCAAATATATCTGTCAAAATGGGATGTCAGTGTTGCTTTTACTTTTGCGTAATTTAGACGATAGTTTATTCATCGCACCCTATATATATATATATATATATATATACATTTCTTTTATTAGCCACACAGGGCTCAACGAAGATGGGACAAATACAATGTAGAGCTTTTCTTTTTGGGAGGGGGAAGGAAGGAAAAAAGAAAAAAAAAAAAAAAAAAAAATGGTGGTGTCGATCAAAAGGGATCGTAGGAAGGGAAAAAGGGGCAGTTCGATCAAAAGGGATCGAAAAAAAAGAAAAGGAAAGGCCGATCAATAGGGATCGTGTATCACACAGTAATGTTCTCGTGTAAAAAGAGGGGAGGACAGTTTAGGTTTAGCCGTGGAAGGAAAAGCCCACGGAAAAGACCACGGTAACCTTGGTCAATATTCTCATTGAAGAAACTATGACAGTAAGTGACTCTCTTTTGCCTTTTTGTTTTATTTTATTTTTTTCTTGTTCATAGGGTTATGCTCAAGATGGCTCCGTCGTTCACACGTGCCATCCTTGCTACATTCACCCATCTTTTTTTGAAGCATTCACTAGACAAGACTTCCCTTTCTACTCTCAACTTCCTCTTCAGGTGATACTTGAAGCAGTTGATGAGAGATTGCCCAGAGAGGAAAGTCTTTGTCTCTAGACCTTTCAGACGCGTCCACCATAGACATTCTTTCGCCATAGCCACAAGTACGATGAAAATAGCTCTTCCTTCCCGTTTAAAGGAAGGAGGCGCGACAATATCCACGATAGACTCGGGTGATAGACCGACTCGTCCCACACGCGATAGCAGTTGTTCGACGTAAGCCCACAGCTCGGAAATGGTGGGACACTGTACGAGTGCGTGCAGAACGGTTTCGTCGCTCTGCCGGCATCTCGGACAGGTCGGCCCCGTGTTTCTCGAGCCATGCCTGTAGAGCTTATCCCGAACGGGTAGTGCTTCTCGATAGCACTGCCAGGCCAGGGATCTCTGGAAGTTGTCCATAGGTCCCGGCCCGAAGGTCGTCTTAAACAGGCGGGTCAGGTGTTCCTCGTCGACGCCCAGGTTCGCCCCGAGATCGTCGTCGTACCTTCCCTCCACTAATCCACTATAGAATGCGTTAGTTGTGATGCAGTCGCTCAAGGTTGACCCGGGTTGTTGGAGTTGCCGAAGAGCAGCGCGACACTCGCGGTGCCATTCGCCCTTCCTCGGCCTCTTCTTGATCCATGACTGCAGTTCGGTCATGGAGACGAGCTGCGGGAAAGCGCGCCGCACAAACGGTGACCACACCTGTTCACCGCTGTCTACGTAGAGCCGGAGATGTCGCAGTCTCAGCGCGTGTCTGCGCATCATCAACCACGGCATGCCCAGTCCTCCTTTTAACGGGTGTTGGCAGCAAACGGATCGCCTAACCATCGGAACGCTTCCTTTCCACAAGAAGCGGAAGAGGATGCGCTCCAGTTTGGTGATGGTAGGGTCGGGACAAGGAACGACGGTCAGGCGGTAGTAGATGACGGACGCGATGTACGTGTTCGCCACCTCCGCCCGACCTTTCAGGGAAAGCTTCCTCTCGGCCCATTGCCGGGCTAGAGTGGCCACCCTTCTCGTTATCTCGTCCCAGTTCTTCTCCGTTTGGAGGTCTGGACCAAACCAGACCCCGAGCATCTCAACCGGACCGTCAGTCCAACGTCCCACGACGGAGGCGCTACTTGACGGCATGGGGTTGCTTCTCCAGGTGCCGAGCCGCAAGCCCACTGACTTATCCCGGTTGATTTTCGCTCCCGTTACCGCTTCGTAGTCTCTCAGTGTCTCGCCGACAAGCTCGATGTGCTTTTGGCTAGACACTATGACGGTGACGTCGTCCGCGTATGCCGACACGCTCGTCCCGCATCCCAACTCTCGCGGGATGCCCCTCAGCGTCGCCAGCTTCCGCAGTAGTGGCTCGAGAGTCAACACGTACAGAAGCGACGAGAGGGGGCATCCCTGACGGACCGAACGTGCAATGTCGAAGGGTCTTGATAGATGCCCATTGACGCGAACTACCGAACGGATGCCTCTGTACAAGGCAGCCATCCAGCCGCGGAAAATGGGACCGAAGCCGGCTGCTATGAGGACAACCTCCAAGTATTGATGGTCTACCCTATCGAAAGCTTTCGATTGATCTAAATTGATCAGGGCCCCACCCATGCCAGGTTCCTTAACTACCCTCTCTATGATGTAGCGCATCAGATGGAGGTTGTCATGGATGCTCCTGCCCGGCACCGCGCACGTTTGCGCCTTGCCGATCAGTTTCTCGATGACAAACGCCAACCGCTTGGCTAACACCTTGGCCAAAATTTTCAAGTCTGCATTGAGCAGAGTGATGGGCCTAAAGTTATCTATGACGTCCCCCTTGTTTGGATCTTTCTTCAGCAGCGTTACGGCTCCTCGACTCACAAAACCGGTAATGCTCCCGTTTTGCTGCCAGTTGCAGTACACCGCCACCAAGACGTCTCCAAACAAGTCTGGCTTACAGTTGTAAAGCTCGTAGGGCAGACCATCCAAACCCGGAGATTTGTCCCTCGAGCATCCCGCCATCGCGTCCCTCACTTCCGCCGCCGTGATGGCACCTTCGCAGCACTCCGCCTCTCTTGCCGAGAGTCGTGGCAGGCTGTGCAGGTAGGCACTGAAGTCCACCCTGCGTTCTCGCTCGCCATTCGTCCCAAAATATATAGATAGATAGATAGCTAGATAGATAGATAGATAGATAGATAGATAGATAGATAGATAGATAGATAGATAGATAGATTGTCTGTGTATGGGTATTATTATATTTAAATAATTCAATGTTTGTAGTGTAATGTAAATACTTTATATGTCATAAACGTAAAGTGAAATTCACTGAGGAGATTATTACATTTAGCAGACATATTAAAGAGCAGTCTGTCCTTTAACTCGCCACTAATCGTACACAGATGCGCGCGCGCGCACACGCACACGCACACGCACACGCACATTCACATACACTAAAATACATACACATACACATTCATTCAAATACACGCACGTTTACACACATGCATGCGCATGCATACACACGCACATACACACACACATACATATAATCACGCTGATATATATACACACACATGCAAACAATCACACTTCGCACATACATTCCCGCACACACACGCAGACACACACACACACACAAACACACACACACACACACACACACGCACACATATACACAGAGAAATCGTGTGCATGTTTTCCTTATAAAATATTTAACAAGTACTTAAAATGAATCTAAGAGTGTGCAGAATCGATAAATATATGAGGATTGGAGAACTCGCTACACTTGCTGTCTCGTTTTCTGTCTGAGAGAATCCTTCTTTACCATTACAGATTAACACAGATAAATGTAAATTTCTGACAGTGACAGCAAATCAAATTCAGCTATGAAACCGTAGTATTTGTTGGCACAACGCTTAGGAAATATTTAATAGCGAAATACGTATATATTTACTCATGAATTTCAAGTAATCTAGAAGCTCTACAATAATAATATTAAGAAATGGCAAACTAAGTGAGCATCTTGCTACAGAAGAATATTAAATGTTTCTCTCTGGTTCAAACGGGTCAGTAAATGACAAACAAATTAGATACGTTGCTACTAAGAAATCTTACAATGTTCTTTAGGTCAAACCAAATTTCAGTGCTATAAAACACAAGTTCGAACAATGAGGAGATACTCAGGACGAGATTGAAGAGTGAAACTTTGTAGTATAAAAGTGTAACAGACTTGAAACATCTCGGCGTGGTTCATTTTTATTTTTCTTACTGACAGGGAAGCTAACATTTCATAATGACCCAAGGACAAAAACTGGGGATTGAAAAATAACAAGGAAGCAGTATAAATACCAGAGAAGGTAATCTTGAGCTCAAGCTTAACGTTGTATTGGAACACAGAATACTGCGTTATTTACGTTGAGAGATTCTGTCCTGAGGACTCGGGTTCTATTCTGCACCATGAGTACTTATGATAGTTACTCTCAAGGCAAAGAACGCTGTATTTTCTGTTCTAGCACAATCTCCAAGTGGAGTTGGAGATCAACATTTCCTGGAGATTGGAAATACTTCATACGTATTCACGTATTTGATTTACGCCAAATAATTTGAAAATTGTATTCCAAGTAATATTTTCCAAATATTGGTTGGGATAATATTGAATGAAAGAGATTAAATGCAGTGAGTCGAATTACCAGAAATAACATTCCAAATGTCATTCAAATACCACCCTATCTCCTCGAAAAAGAAAAGACACTTTGGGTAATATCGTACTCGATAAAATTATACCTGAATATAACAACAAATTGCCGCAAGAAAAACATCATTGCCAGTAGGTCTGCTTGATCAGGGATAACTAGGTGATAAGACAACAAAAAAACAAGCAATCTTCATACAAAAATATCCGATTTGAATGTTGGTTGGTTGGTTGGTTGGTCCAATCACGCTTTACATCGTTTATAGTGATGGGGGTGGGGACTAAAAGACAGATACAGAGTAAGTTAACATAAGTGGTACAGGATGAGTGCATATTAAAGGCTTGGTGACAGGCAATGAGTAAACAAACGCTACAAACACACACACACACTCACACATACACACACACAGTGAGACAGAAAGGATCATAGATACAGATTGGGAGGGGACGGACTAAATAACATAAGCGCCAGTTTATGCGTGTCATATTTCCAGATATTATTCATAGTGACAAAAGAATACTCCCAAAGTCACCAAGCATAACACACGCACGCGCGCAAACACACGTTTTGTTGCTAACAACAACAAAAAGAAGCAAATACAATACACAGAAACGCCATTATTTAACATGCTTACTATAGATAGAGAACCAGCTACCTATAAGAATAAAACGTACACCCTTTGAGAACGCTGCATTTCATCGTCACATCATCATCATCATCATCATCATCATCCAGTGGTGCTTATTACACGGATTTCTGTGACTCGTTCTCTCCAGTCTATTCGATCCACCATTGCATGTGGTAGGTCTTCTTGGCTGCATTCGAAGTCCTTGCACAGTTACTTTATGTAGGTTCGATGTGGTTCGCTATCTTTAGTAAGCATCCAATCAAGCAGTTCAAATGTTGGTATGAGTACTGGCACTACTAACACATTGTGGGCTACTGTTTTATTGAATGCAGAGAGTTCTGAGGCCCAAAGTTTCTTTATTCGGCTGTAATATTCTTTTGTGACACATATTTTGTTTCAGGTGCTACTGTCAGATATATTTTCATCCACCCCTAGATACCTGTAACATTCCTCGTCAGATACAGGGGAAACAGTCAAATCATTAATAGAGATATTACTGGTCTGGTTTATAATTTTCCCCTTTTCACAGCCATATAACAACATTTATCCTGACCTGTATATATGTATGTATGAATGTATGTATGCATGCATGCATGCATGCATGTATGTATGTATGTATGTATGTACACACGCACACTTATATACACACCACACACTCGCATACACCACACACACACACACACACACATTTCATTTCTGGGTTAACAAGGCTACCAGAGGTTTCATGCGAAAAGAGATCTTTACAATTATTCAAGCGTATCGCACGGGAACGTTGGTAATCGTCTCCATTTTGGATGGTAAAAGAAAATAGAAGAGTATCATTTAATTACGATTTTATTCAACATATTCTCCTCTAAAATTCACACACTTATTGCAGCGATCCTTCATTTTCTCTAAACCTTGTAAATTAACTCGGAATGTTTGGCCTCCAAGCAGGGCCTTTCGCGATACTTTTTAGCACCCCTTCGTATATATACATTTATCATATTAGGCACTAACAGAGAACGTCTAGATTCCTTGGGACAAAATATTACAGAGCAGTCCCCCATGTGGTCACCTTGCTAAACCAGGGGCAGGTGCCACCACGCAACTGTTATTTTGTTTTCATACTTACTAAGGATATATTTTTTCCTACCTAGCTATGGTCTTTCTCAAACAAATCTTTCTCCATCTGTGATGTAACATTCCCTGCTTTTTCGCTGTAGTTCATCAATCGCTGCTTTGTTATTCGTCACAAATTCAGTACCAGTCATGTTGGACATTGTCGAACAAGCTACAATATCACAACATAACACTGACACTACTGTGTATGGCCATTACATTCCGCACATACATACAATCACACAGAAATACACACACACACGCGCGCGTGCACGCGCGTTCGCGCGCATAACACACGGATCTGTGCACACATAAATGCATAGATTTACCAATGTTTTTGTACCTTGTAGAGTGGCTATATTTCTATATTGTATACAGATCTATTGATATATGGCATTTACCTCATTCCCGAAAACACACACACACACAAACACAGACACGAACGTACACATATACGCACGCACTCACACACGCACACGCACACGCATACATACACATTAACATACCGTGCGTTATTGGATATATCATGTATGTCAATATGTTTGATTATATTATTGAATATATTATTGATTTCATCTTTTATTACATTTCTGTGAATTTTAATATACATATTATATACGCAAACTTGCGCGCACACACACACACACACACACATACATACACACACATACATACACATACACGCACACACATACACACGCATGCACGCACACGCATACACACGCATGCACGCACACACACACACTCACACACACACATGCACGCACACACACGTATATAAATATACATATATGCATATATACATACAAGTATGTTTGTGTGTATATATGTGTATATACATATGTGTATATATATATATATATATATATATATATATATATATATATATATATATAATATAGATATATACATACACACACACAACACGCATACACACAGTTATATACGCATATGTATGTATATACGCCCGCACGCACATACACACACATATATATACATACATATATAACGTACATACATATGTATGTAGAAACGAACGAAAAGGAACTCAATATACGTAGGTGAATTTATTTCCTTCCAAGCCGATTATTCAAAAACGAGAAATAGCAGCTGGTTGTTAACCTGGAAATAGATCATGCTATACTTTTTCATCTGAGAGGTCAAAATATATAGGATGGGTTGTCTAAAGAGTGCGTGTCTCTCAAATATAGAATTTACCTCATAATTAAGCCAGACAGTCTTCTACAGAAGTAATTTGAAATATATTACAACCAGACAGATTATATTCTGCAGAAGTCTTTTTTTTTTTAATATTCAAATATTTCATAGCCTGAAAGATTATTATCTGTAGAAGAAATGTTAAATATGTCATAATAGACGAAAGGGAAATTTCCGAAACGTCAGACTTTTTCTCCCAGAAGAGAAACCGACGTGAATTTCCACCGATAGGAATCTTTATTTTATCTTAATGATATCTAAGTGGGTTGTTGTTGTTTAGCATCAGTTCAGCATAATTAAGCCTTGATCATCAAGAATATTCCACCTGTGAACATCACTATTTTTCTTATTTGCAAAGAACTCAAGACTACATAATCTAACGTGTCCGTTTATAAGACAGTAGGATCTGGGAGCTACGTCTTGCAGATCAAGCAACTAATGAGGTAACTCGCTGGTCACAACCATAGCCGCGTCCTAAACAGATTTGAACCATAAAACCATTGCATATATTTGGGAAAGTGTATTTGTGTTACTTAGGTAAATGTCTTCAAATCTAGCCTCGGTTATACACAATGATTAATGTGCACTTAAACTGCGTGGAAGCCAGACCAGCGGCTGGACTTCTATAATCAGAAGGTTAGCCTTCTCACACACTGTGTCAAACAGAGTCTACTTGATAAAACCAGTATAAATAAGGTGTGTGTGTGTGTGTGTTTCTTTTTAACTTAACAAAGAGTTTAGTAAGACAAAAGCAATTTTTTATCACTTGATTCACTTCGTCAAGATTCATTCGGAACCTTGACTATCAACATCCGTGTTATGCTTACGAAATCATGGCTTGGTTTCACGGTCGAAGATATACAGAGGGTAACGTCCACGTCTGCTGCAGGGTTGCTGGTGCCTCACGAGTCCGATTCGAGATAAACGGGCACGACCTCAGAGGTAGCATGGGAAAGTGGGCTGATCAGGGCTGGTTGTAGTGTCCCGTTTATTCCTCTTCCTGCCCCTCCTTCTCTGTGTCTCTGTCTGTCTGTCTCTCTTTCTCTCTTGTCTGCAAGGATGATACTGTGGGTGTCTTCAAAGGAGGCTCTCACTCTGTGGACATTGAGACACCAGGCTTCACGAACAGCGGCAAGAAGAGACCACTGTTGGTGATGAATGTGATAGGAACCAAGGGAAGCAATATCGTACAATTGCTATATATTTTTTGATGCTGGCTAACGTAACAAGTCGAGTCCTGAGTTTAGTTCGAGGAAACAAGGCTGAGGCAGAGCTGAATAACTATACTTAAAAGTGTTTGTTTCATGTGATTTTTGGGGGGTATTTTTCAAAGTCTGTTCCATATTAATCATGCAGATTACTATCGAAGCTCTAAATATTTTAAGTAATTCACTATTTATTTAGCAGTTCGTGATGTTACGCCTCACAGTGACTGATCTCGGGATGTGTTGCGTTCAACACTTATACTTTTATATCGTGTGTGCGCGCTTGTGTACAGCGTCATTCTAAAGTCGTTGTAATTATTTAAAGATTATATTGTAAAAATTTAAGACTTATATATCTATCTATCTATCTATCTATCTATCTATCTATCTATCTATCTATCTATCTATCTATCTATCTATATCTATATCTATATCTATATCTATATCTATATCTATCTATCTATCTATCTATCTATCTATCTATCTATATATATATATATATATATATATGAGAGAATGTTATCTGTAAAGAACATTTAGAAGCCTGGTGCATCTATTTATCTATTTTATCAACGATCAAAACATTTATTATAATTGCTTATCAATTGTTAAAAAATTAATAATTACTTTAATTGTATTTCAAGCGGATACATAAAAACTAATGTTTATTCACTAAACCGAGTTTTATACACAAGTGGCATGTTAGGATAACTGGAGTATTAGGGTAACTAATATAATTCTGTGTATAACTGAAAATCAACAGTAAAAACGTATTTCTAGAACTGCAGAATACCATTATGGTTTGCATAATGTAATAATGATAGATATACTGAACAAGTAACTATCTGAAAAATAAATCTATTTGGAAATGTAATAAATTCTTTCACTTATCTTTTTCACAGATTAATTTTATCATATATACATAGCATTAGTTGTACAAATTTAAATTGCACAAGGACTTTATATACATACAGTACACACAAACACACACACATGTATATATATATATATATATATATATATATATATATATATATATATATATATATATATATATATATAATATATATATATATATATATATATATAATATATATATATATATATATATACATATGCGCATACATATGTAGATACATACTTACACATATATGCATGCTAACATTACATTCGTACATACAAACATACATACATACGTACATACATACACACATACATACATATACATACACACGTACATACACATAACTACAAACATACATCCATACATACATAAATAAACACACACACATACATATACATATATACGTATGAATGTATGATTTATGTATGTCTATGTATGTCTGTGTGTTTGTGTGCGCAAGTATATATATGAATATGTATGTAAGTATATCTATATGAATTTTCTTTTTCTATCATATTTCAATTAAGTGTATTCTTATTGATTGGTAAATTTGCAGACAGACATTTATGGAATGGTTTTCAGAGGAAGGGAAGGAGGGAGGAGAAAGAAAGAGGGGGTGGGAGAGAGAGAAAGAGAGAGAAAGAGACTGAAATAGTGACAAACAGAGAAGAAAAGGTGAGGTTGAAGATAAGAGAGCGAATTGAGACTAAACAAAACAGAGTAATTGAGAGATAGAAAGAGAGCGGATAAGAGTGAAAGAGAGATAGGGAGAGAGAGAGAGAAGGAGAGATTGGGACTGAGGGAGAGTGAGTTGAGAAGGAAGGAGAGTTGAGAGAGAGAGAGAGAGAGAGAGAGAGAGAGAGAGAGAGAGAGAGAGAGAGAGAGAGAGAGCTGAGAAAGAAATCGTGGTGACATACAAATTGACAGTGAAATAGATTCGAGAAATTTGAAAAACAAGATATATATATATATATATATATATATATATACATTGGTAGACACGTACATACAGACTCACAATCACCTCACATTCATATACACGAATCTACATTTACACATACATACATACATACATACACACACATATATATATATATATATATATATATATACATACATACATAATAAGTGTGTTATTCTCGGAGATTTTAAGTTAGTAAGGAAGACTTTAACGTCTATTTCTAGCAGTGCGTGGTGAAGCATTATGTTGACTCACTGTTATAATTATGTATTTAATTATAAAATAATTTATATATATATATATATATATATATATATATATATATATATATATATATATATATATATATGCGCAGGAGTAGTTGTGTAGTAAGTAGCTTGCTTACCAACCACATGGTTCCGGGTTCTTCCCACTGCGCGGCACCATGGGCAAGTGTCTTTTACTATAGCCTCGGGCCGACCAAAGTCTTGTGAGTGGATTTGGTAGACAGAAATTGAAAGAAGCCCGTCGTATATATGTATATATATATGTGTGTGTGTGTGTGTGTATGTTTGTGTGTCTGTGCTTGTCCCCCAACATCACTTGACAACCGATGCTGGTGTGTTTACGTCCTCGTAACTTAGCAGTTCGGCAAAAGAGATCGATAGAATAAGTACTAGGCTTACAAAGAATAAGTCCTGGGGTCGATTTGCTCGACTAAGGCGGTGCTCCAGCGTGGCCGCAGTCAAATGACAGAAACACGTAAAAGAGTAAAAGATATATATATATATATATAATATATATATATATATATATATATGATTGACCGTTGACTGAACACTATTCAATTTTTTTTCTCCGTGTTTTTCTCCTTGTCTCCGTATTCTTTCTGTTGAAGAGCGTAGCTCGAAACGTCAAAGACTTTCCGTATTCCCGAGCGTCATACTAATATATACTTTTGTTATTTACACCACCTGTCCTCGTCTGTTGTTATTTTTTGTATATTCTCCCATATATATATATATATATATATATATATATATATATATATATATATATATATATATATATAAAATATATAGTTTTAGGGAAAATAACCAATTTTCAAGAACTCATCGATGAAAATCCACTATCACATATAGAAAAATTAATAATTAAAAGCACAATAAATGAGTATAATATAAAGTAAAGTAAATATCATAAGATAAATATAATAAAAAGATTACACGTGTTTCATAACCAATTTTCAAATAGAAAAGAAATTTAAATCGATTAAAATCAATTGAAATTATCGAAAATAAGTTCTATTCAAAAATATAGCTACTCGTCAGATCGTAAGTAGAACATAATTAGATATATATCTCAACCAACAATAAGTACCAAATGAATTAATATGAAATACTTATTATATAAAGATAGAAAAATTATTTAAAAAATATCATAATATCAAAATAATAACCATTCAATAATCATCCCTTCATCCATTATAATAACATGTATATTATATACAAAAAACATCTTACATAAATTATCATTGTTTTAAATTATCATTGTTTTAAAAACAAGTTGAACGAAGTTTAAGTTTAAAATAATAATGAAGATAAAATTAGTACATATTTAACCGGTGTAATAGCTATATTTTTGAATAGAACTTATTTTCGATAATTTCAATTGATTTTAATCGATTTAAATTTCTTTTCTATTTGAAAATTGGTTATGAAACACGTGTAATCTTTTTATTATATTTATCTTATGATATTTACTTTACTTTATATTATACTCATTTATTGTGCTTTTAATTATTAATTTTTCTATATGTGATAGTGGATTTTTATCGATGAGTTCTTGAAAATTGGTTATTTTCCCTAAAACTATATATTTTATATATACTTTATCTATAAGGCTCAATTTAATTTTAATTTTTTATAAATTGATTTTAATTGAGTTTTTTACCTGTAATTTTGGATTTTGTCCCTAATATTATTATTATTTGTATATATATATATATATATATATATATATATATATATATATATATATATATATATATATATATATATATCACAGTTTCGGGCCTTGTGTTTAAGGGCTGTGATGACGAAACTGTGATGACGTCTGCCAAAACTTGACTGCTAAGTTGATGAATGCGGGCTAGCACGGATTCCATCTGACCGTATATGCTTATATGTGTGTGTGTGTGTGTGTGTGTGTGTGTGTGTGTGTGTGTGTGTGTGTTGTGTGTGTGTGTGTGTGTGTGTGTATGTATGTATAAAGATAGATATTTAAGAAACTTACATAGAGGCGTGGCTTTGTGGTCTGGGTTCATTGCCACTCTTTGGTAACTTGGGTAAGTGTCTTCTACTACAGCTTCGTGCAAACCAAAGCCTTATGATTGGATATGGTGGGTGGAAATTGAAAGAAACCCGTCGTGTGTCTTTGTGTCTATGTTTGTTCCCACCAAAACCACCACCACCACCACCACACTGCTTGACAACCGGTGTTGGTGCATTTGTGTTCCCATAACCTAGCGGTTCGGCAAAGGAGCCCGATAGAATAAGCACCAGACTTTTTAGACGAATCAATACTGGGATCGATTCATTCATTCGACTAAAAATTCTTCAAGGCGGTTCTCCAGCATGGCCACAGCTTGAAGCAAGTAAAAGATAAAAGATACATACAAACACACAGGCGCACGCGCATAATACACACACACACACACACACACTCACACACACACACACATATATGCATTAGCGTAGCAAGGGTGAATGGTGAAGAAGTTCGATTCCCAGCCACGTTGTTTCGGGTTTAGTCCAATTGCTTGGCACCACATTAGGTAAGTGACTTCTGCTTACAACCCTAAGTCAACCTACGTCAACCAAGGGACGTGTATGAGTATGTGTTTGCGTTTCTTTCTCGTCGCTACACAACTGCTGTTGGTTTGTATATAACTTAGTGGTTCAGTATATTATAATCGATTGAATAAATACCAGATGTGTGTGTGTGTGTGTGTGTGTGTGTGTGTTAATACCAGGAGATAGATTTCGTATTAGACATTTATTATATAAAACATGCTTCGACCCATCATTTAAACACACTAATAGAATTATACATTTTGTATGTATTATATATTATATCTATATATATATGTTGTTTGTTGGCACTCCGTCGCTTACGACGTTGAGGGTTCCAGTTGATCCGATCAACGGAACAGCCTGCTCGTGAAATTAACGTGCAAGTGGCTGAGCACTCCACTGACACGTGTACCCTTAACGTAATTCTCGGGGATATTCAGCGTGACACAATGTGACAAGGCTGGTTTTTGAATCACAGGCACAACAGAAACAGGATGTAAGAGTGAGAGAAAGTTGTGGTGAAAGAGTACAGCAGGGTTCGCCACCATCCCCTGCAGGAGCCTCGTGGAGCTTTAGGTGTTTTCGCTCAATAAACACTCACAACACCCGGTCTGGGAATCGAAACCGCGATCCTATGACCACGAGTCCGCTGCCCTAACCACTGGGCCATTGCGCCTCCACATATATATGTATATATGTATGTATATATATATATATGTATATATATATATATATATACACACACACACACACATATATATATATATATATATATATATATATATATATATATATATATATATATACACACACACACACACACACACACATATATATATATATATATATATATATATATATATATATATATATATATATATAAAGTAAAGTGTGTTGCCACTTAAGTGTGGCTGACCCCTAGGGGTGGATGTTACTGTTGCTTTAGCCCCAGGAGGACATCTCCTCCAGCTGGCTTATCGACACACTACTGCCATTTCCCTTCGTCAGCGTCCGATAACTACCGACCTTCGATGAGAGATATAAATTCTTGGCAACCTTATGTATATTTTTCCAGTGAAATTCTTCACTGATATCGAAAAAGTGAAAACAAGCAATGTTAATTCTCTAAATGAAGTATTAACAGTAACTGCACGATAAAGTGAAGTGTATTGCCACTTAAGTGTGGCTGACCCCTAGGGGTGGATGTTATATATATATATATATATATATATATATATATATATATATATATATATATATATATATATATATATATATATATATATGTATATATATATATATATATATATATGCGTATATATATATATATGCAAATATGTACATACATATATATGTAAATAGATACATATATGTGTGCAGGACGTTACAAAACGTAAAGAACATGAAATACGAAGACAACATTAAATACGAAAGTAAACTGGGGTATGCAAACAACGAGAGAAACAAATGGAAAACAAGACAATGGTCACGTGTGAGCAAAGAATTTTTTGGTTCGCGGGAACGACTGTTTTTCGAAACCTCATATTGTCGTGAATAACTCGAAATGTGGAGTAGATAAACAGCCAACAACTGATGAAGGGTCGTTTTTTATGTTACTTGTCTTGTTTCCTCTCGTTCTTCGCATAGCCATGTCTGCCTTCGTATTTCATGTTGTTTACATTTTGTGACGTCCTATACCCATATATGCATATATATATATATATATATATATATATATATATATATATATGCATATATACATACATATATATATACACATATATATGTGTGTGTGTATATGTATGTATATATATATATATATATATATATATATATATATATATATATGTATGTATGTATATATGCATATATATATATATATATATATATATATATATATATATATATATATATATATATATATATATATGCATATAATTATTACAATTAAAAGGGTAAAGGATTATCAATTTATTAATTTATTAATAAATTAATAATTAATAATTTTGCCAAGCCCTTTGGTATGTAAGCACCATTATCGGTGTGGAACTTATTTAAAAGTTCTTATACATTTATAAACAGGTTGCTTCACCACATACCGAAGTTCAGAAATAGCAGCTAAAAATGCTGAAACTCCAACAGATAGCAGTTACCCGCAACTCACATAGGCAAAACAAGAAGAAAAATCATGCACGGACATTTGCCAGTATCGTCGAATTTACAACAGGAATATCATACCGATGAGGTAATGAGGAGTTTTTATCCTTCTAAACCAGAAACATGTCTATGATTAACTATGGCTAGTTTAGTTCGTTATTTTTCTTCTTGTTTTGCCTATGTGAGTTGCGGGTAACTGCTATCTGTTGGAGTTTCAGCATTTTTAGCTGCTATTTCTGAACTTCGGTATGTGGTGAAGCAACCTGTTGCTGATCCCTTAATTTTGTTTATATATGCATATATATATATATATATATATATATATATATATATATCGATTTTTTTTCAATTTTTTTTCTCCGTGTTTTTCTCCTTGTCTCCGTATTCTTTCTGTTGAAGAGCGTAGCTCGAAACGTCAAAGACTTTCCGTATTCCCGAGCGTCATACTAATATATACTTTTGTTATTTACACCACCTGTCCTCGTCTGTTGTTATTATTTGTATATTCTCCCATATATATATATATATATATATATATATATATATATATATATATATATATATATATATATATATATATATATATATATATATATATATATATATATATATATATATATATATATACATGTATATATATATACATATATATACATATATATACATATATATACATATATACATATATACATATATATATATACATATATGTATATATGTACAGCCTTTTTGTTTGTTTATTTCACCGTTTCGTTTTCCTGTCTTGTTTTCTGTCCGCCACTACCCTCCACGAAAACAATTTAATTTGTCTTCGTGGGAAGAACCATTTTAACGATGCGTACTGCCTTAATTCTTCGAAACGCCGGAGTTTTAATGGTGGCAGCTGATGAAGGGGATGTTTCTATGTGGCCTGCTTGTTTGTTGCACCTTATTTACCATTTTGTCCTTGTTCTTTTGCCACGTCATGTACCCAGTTATGTATTTATATGTACATGTAGATGAACGTATATACATACATGTACATATATATGCATATACTCATATATTGTTTATATATATATATATATATATATATATATATATATATATAATACAAAGAATATATATACATGTATACACACATATATGTACATACTTACATCTACATGTGTATATATATATGCATATCAGGGTACAAGACGTTAGAACAATAAACTACAGACAACGGAACGAACACATAGGAAAACGGAAAGCCACTTGGAATATCCCTTCATCAGCTGTCTCTATTCTATCTAGACGTTTCGAAGATAAGACAGAACGTACTCTAGAATAGTCTCTTCCTGAGTAGTGGATCAACCCACTACACAGAGGATTCCAAGGTGGCAAACACAAACCAAGACAGGAAAAATTGGACAGTAAAAACAACATTCAAAAGCCGTACGGCCAAACGCAAATCTGAGGTAGAACGCTAGTAGTTCGTCTTGCCTTCACAGCGGCTGGAGTGAAAAGAAAGTTGACCACAGGTCACACGAGAGCAGAGAGGATGGTGGAGGGAGGAATACGTGTGTATGTATGTACGCATGGTTTATCTATTACTTTTGCCGAACCGCTAATGTACGTAAGAACACCAATACCGGTTGTCAAGCGGTGGCGGACACAGACGCACGCACACACACACACACACACACACGCACCCACACACACACACACACCCACACACACACATATATACGACGGGTTTCCACACAGTTTCCGCCTACCCAATCCATTTACAAGCCTTTGTTCGACCCAAGGTTGTAGTAGAAGATACGTATTGAACTCGCAACCACGTGCTTGGGAAGGAAACTTCTCATCACACGGCTGCGCACGCGCTTATGTATTATTTCGTTTATTATTTTATTCTTTTGCCGGTTTGCACTTTGATTGCTGCCATTTTACTGAGTTTAATCGATTCCAATCGACCCCCAGTACCTATTTTAAGTCTAGTACTGATTCTGACGGCTTTTATGGAGAACCTCTAAGTTACGAGATTCACACACACACACACACACACACACATACACACACACGCACACATACGCACATACGCACACAATACATAATACATACGTATATAAATACCCACATGCACATACACAAACATGTGTGTGTGTGTGTGTGTGTGTGTGTGTGTGTGTGTGTGTGTGTGTGCGTGTGTGAGTGTGTGTACGAAATAAAAGCGGGATTAGAAAAATAATCTCAGAGTGGTCAGTGGCATGAATTTAAACAGCAAAGACGACTAAAGGTGTCTGAAAAAGTATACAAAATAAATTCTTTATTGAAAATGTTCTCCGCTTCAACGAAACGTATACTAACTAATCGGTAGGTAACGATTGCTAATACATTCGAAGAAGAAGTGGAGATAATCTCAAAGAAAACAAGGAAATATAGAATATGACAATCTACTTGTCTGGAAAACAAGAGCGGATGTAGGTACGTGTTTCTATCTCAATAGGTGTCATTTGCAAAGCAGTTGTCCAGAACATATTTATAACCAACGTAATTTGCATAACTGAAAC
>NC_142929.1:186848064-186858064 GCF_046866305.1 Octopus bimaculoides | reverse complement strand
GTATATGCTTATGAAGCTCTCTTTCTTTCTTTCTTTCTTTCTTTCTTTCTCTGTCTCTCTGTTTCTATCTCTGTCTCTCTCTCTCTCTCTCTCTTTCACACACACACACACACACACACACACACACATTCCCTCTCTCCCTTTCTTTACCTCTCTCCCTTTCTTTACCTCTCTTTCTCCCTTCTTCCCTCCCTCCCTCTCCCTCCATCACTCTCCCTCCAATATTCTCCCTCCATCACTCTCTCTCTCTCTCTCTCTCTCTCTCTGGCTAATACTCTATCATCACCGGGATGTTACAAAACTCAGTACCGTCCCCATTTCTTTCTATACATCAACGACTTTCTGGCTTTAAAAGTGTTTGCTTCTTTCTCTGTTTGAAGACCGAATATGAAAAGTGATGTTACGTGTGAGAGATGTAAACCACCTCTAGGAAACCGTGTAAATACGAACCCATGTTTGAAGATCGAAGGCCAGGGCTATGATGATGAAGACGACGCTGATGATTTCTTTGTTAACCACAAAGGGTTTAGATTAAGAAAAATATTAAGGACGGCGCAGGACAAAATATTGAATGTGTGTGTACGTGTGTGCGTGTGTGTTGGTGTGGTTTTGCAAAAAAGGAAAAGAAAGGACTAATGAAATTTCAACAATGATAATTCTTCAAGAGGCGGGTAGACGTTTGAGGAAAACCCCCATAAAACCACAGGTGCCGTGACCTCTGGGTTAGACGTCTCTTCTCAGTTCTTTATCTCCGATTTACAGGCGTATGTTCAGGGCAGGTCCGTTCACTCCGACCATGTTCGCCACCATCATTCACTTTCAACAAAAATGCTAGAGAGTAACACTTTCCTCTCAAGCTTTATTTTTCTTCAAGTGAAACTTGAAGAAGATGATGAAGGATTGGCCAGGGAGGAAAGCATTTGTCTTCAGCTCCTTTAATCGCGTTTCACTATACAACCAGTTTCGTCATGGCCACAAGCATATAAAGGCTGTCCTTCCCGGTTAAAAGAAGGCAGCAGGGCAATTTTCACGGTGGACTCAGTTGATAACCGGATCCATCCCACACGCGACAGCAGGTGTTTGATATAAACCCACAGGTCACTAACGGCTCTTTTGTACCTGTAGAGTTCATCACGAACAGGCAATGCTCCCCGTTAGCACTGCCAGGCCAGAGATTTCTTGAAGTTATCCTTCAGCCCCGAGCCTAAAGTTTATCAGAAGTGAGTGGCAAGTTGATTGTCTTCGATGCCCATGGTCTCCTCAAGAACGTCGACGCAATGTCCAGTCACTAATCTTCTGTAGAACGCTAAAGTGGAATTTCTGCCTATCACAATGCCCGATTGGCCGTGGGCTGTCAGCACTTGAAGACATTCCACTTTCCAAACTCTTTATCTCGGTCTTTGCCTGACCCAGGCACCAAGTCTTCTTCAAACCACATCCTACAGTCATACAAAAGAATATGTTGGATAATGTGTTCCAGGTTTCTCTGCACATTTGAAGACGTGATTGTCACGGCTGGAATGTATTTGATCATAGGTCTGAAAAATCAAGGCCGATTTAGGGTTGAACAGCAACAACAACGACGGCAGCGGCGGAGACAAAAAGCCAAAGAAGGAACTTCTACATTAGTCATGAACAAATTGTAGGACTTTATGAATGGTAGGCACGTCAACGAAAAGTTACCTTGAATTCTTTTAGTTGTGCGGCCAACCTGATCATAAGTCATGTGGCCTGCTTCTCGATAAACACGGTTGCCAATGCATAGTCATTTCACCAACTAGAAATTGTAGCCAAATTTCCCTCAAAAGTTGCCCTACCAACTTAGATAAAACACATGAGACATGTGTAATAGTATTACAATGATAACTTACCTATAAGAAGATGGGTGGTCACGGTTGGAATAGAATTACCTTGGGACACACAGGAGTTAACCATAAACCACAACAACATCATCCTCCATACTTTTATCTCTTCTGTAACCTCATTTCCATTTTATTTTTCTATTTCCATTTTCTCTCTTCGACCCCCACATCTCTCTCCACTTCCCTTCTCCTATCCCCTCCCCGTCCCCTTTCACCCTATCTCCCATCATCTCTTTCCTCCTCCTCTCTCCGCCTCTCCTCTCTCACTTTCCCCTTCGTCCTCTCTCTCGCTCTCCCGTTCCCTCCCTCCCTCGGTCTCGCTTTCTCTCAGATTGTTTCTATTCTCCTCAAACTACTCGCCTTCATTTCTCTTATATAACGGATATACAAACACATACAAAATACGCATACACACTCGTGAATACACTGTATTTATATATATATATATATATATATATATATATGTATACATACACACATACACACACACTCACACACACATATATGTGCATATACATTCATACACCTAATAGGCACGTGACATCACGTACAAACATTAGAAAGCTTATTCACCTACATAAAATACCCATAGCCCTCAGTACAGTCACACACACACAACACACACGCACACACATACAGCCAGATGTATATATGTGTATGTATTTGTGTGTGTGCGTTTGTATGTGTGTGTGTGTGTGCGTGTGTGTGATATGGTTGTGATATATGTGTGTGTGTATATATATATATATATATATATGTATATGTATAAAGCAACGTAACATCTGAAACAGAAGCGAAAAGCCTACGCACATACAAGCACACACGGCCGCATACACATACACAGGGACAAATCACACCACACACATATACACACCCATATAAGCGCATGCGTACACACTTGTACGTCCTCGACCATTATCAAACTTTAGCCCCCCACCCACCCATTCCAGTCTCCCCAGCATCACCACCTTCACAATCATACCCACCACCACCACCACCACCACCGACGCCACCACCGACGCCACCACCATCACTACTATTTCTCGTAGTACTCACACCATCCCCACCATGATCACCATCACTACAACCACCACGATTAGCATACCACCACTACTACCACCACCGCTACAACCAATCACTGCTCCCACCCCTTCCTGCTCCCCCTCCTTTCCACCCCGCACCACGCATTATCAATCACTTTATCTTGATGGTAATGATCGAACAGCCAGTATCAATGGTGCTACTTGAGATGTATCGCTAAATCTCCATAATCGATGGCCTTTCACAATGAAGCGGCCCCATCCCTTTCAGCAGTGTATGCATAGGTGAGGGTGGATGCCTTTGTGTGTGTAAGAGAGAGAGAGGGGGAGAGAAACCGGTTGAAGAGGTGGGGGGGTCTCTCTGGTCCCACGGGGGTAATTTCATTAAACGAAATGAACCGGCAGATCAAAGAATAATCTTTTATTTGTATGCTGCCTCTGTTTTCTACAATACTTGACTCTCTCTCTCTCTCTCTCTTTATATCGCTCATCTTCCCCTCTTCCCACTTCTCTCCTATTAGTGAGGTGACAACTCTCGTAATAGCTCTCTCAACGTTTTGAGGGAAAAAAAAAAAACACGGTTATGTTTTTCTTTTTGGTTTTAACTTTTTACAGTTCGAAGTGCAATTAACAGAAAACCTGCATGGAATTAACAGCTGTTGTTGTCATTTTCTGTTGTTTGTGTGTGTGTGTGTGTGTGTGTGTGTGTGTGTGTGTGTGTGTGTGTGTGTGTGTGTGTGTGTGTGTGTGTGTGTGTGTGTGTGGTCGTGCGTGTGTGTTCTTTTTACCAATAATAATGGTTGTTTCAAATTTTGGCAAAGAGCCAGCAATTTTAGGGAGATTGGGGTGATTCTATTACATTGTCCCGGGTACTTGACTGGTACTTTATTTTTACGGAATGGAAGAGATGAAAGGTAAAGATGACGTTGGCAGTATTTGAACTCCAATCGTAACGAACCCGAAGAAATGTCACCAAAAATTTTGTCCGTTGTTCCCTGACGATTCTGCCAGCTCACTGCATTATAGTAATCCTTTCTACTCTAGGCACAAGGCCCGGAATTTTGGGGGAAGGGGCCAGTCGATTAGATCGACCTCAGTACGCAACTGGTACTTAATTTATCGAACCCGAAAGGATGAAAGGCAAAGTTGACCTCGGCAGAATTTGAACTCAGAACGTACAGACAGACGAAATACCGCTAAGCATTTCGTCCGGCGTGCTAACGTTTCTACCGGCTCGGCGCCTTCATTGCATTATAATAATAGCGACAATAATAATGGTTTAAAATTTTGCAAGAGGCCTGTAATTTTTAAGGGAGAGTGGCTTAGTTGATTACATTGAACTCTAGAAGTCGACTGCGAGCGCGAAAGGATGAAAGACAAAGTTAGCTTAAGCAATATTCAAACTCAAAAGGGGCGGTGAGCTAGCGGAATCGTTAGCACCCCGGGCGAAATGCTTAGCTCAGGGCCAGCTATTTTGAGGCAGGCACAAGTCGATTACATAGATCCCGTGTTCAACTGGTACTTATTTTATCGATCTCGAAAGGATGAACGGAAAAGTCGACCTTGGTGGAATTTGAATTCAGAACGTGTAAACAAACGAAATGAGCTAAGCATTTGTCCAGCGTGCTAATGGCTCTGCTAGCTCGCCGCCTTAATAATAACAACAACAACAACAACAATAACAACAACAGCAATAATAATAATAATAATAATAATAATAATAATAATAATAATAATGCTATGGAAAAACAGTCAGCCACCTTCTATATATGGATGACCTAAAATTATATGCAAAAAACGACAAAGAGCTAGAAACACTACTACAGACAGTACACGGCTTTACCAAGGAAATAGAAATGAAATTCGGATTAGAAAAATGTGCCAAAGCAACCCTGAAAAGAGGAAAATTAGTTAAAAGTAGCAATATAACACTAGATAAAGCCAATGAAATAAGAGAACTAGACGAAAGCCAACCATATAAGTATTTAGGAGTCAATGAACTAGATAGGATACAACATACACAAATGAAAGAAAAAATAAAGAAAGAGTACTATAGACGAGTTAGATCACTACTAAAAACAGAGCTCAATGCTAAAAACAAGATAATGGGTATCAACACTTTAGCTGTCCCAGTTATAAGCTACAGCTACAACATCCTTAACTGGACACTAAACGAACTATGTAAAATAGACAGGAAAACAAGAAAAATAATGACAGGATATAGGATGCACCACCCAAAATCTGACATAGAAAGGCTATATATACAACGCACAGAAGGTGGCAGGGGTCTTATACAGCTAGAAAACTATTATAAAATAACCACCATAGGACTGCAAAAATACCTACTCCAGAAGCAAGGGAAACTAATACAAATAGCCACAAAACACGAGCAAAACAAAAAACTGTTTTCAGTATTTAAGGAAGCTGACAAATACAAACAAGAAATCAATCTACCTAACAAATATGAAGAAGAAGAAGAAGAAACAACAAAAGCTATAAAACAAATGAAATCCAAACTAAAACTAGAACAGCAACGGACCATGATAAAACGATGGCAAGAAAAGCCCCTACATGGTAAATACTGGGCTAAACTAAATGCGAAAGAAATAGACAGAGAAAAATCCCAGCAATGGCTGAGAAGCTCAGGACTCAAAGCAGAGACTGAAGGATTTTTAATTGCTGCACAAGACCAAAGCCTCCCCACCAGAAATTACCAAAAACACATAATGAAAAGAAATATAACAAGTAACTGTAGAATATGTGGAGATCGACAAGAAACAATAAATCATATTATCTCTGGCTGCCCAGTCCTGGCTAAGAAGGAATATATTCACAGACACGACAGAGCTGGGACCTATATACACTGGAAGCTATGCCAACATTATGGAATAGCAACAGAAAAAAGATGGTATAAACACACGCCAGAAAAGGTCACAGAAAACGAGAAAGCAACCATACTCTGGGATATGCCAATACACACAGATAGAGAAATTAAGGCAAATAGACCAGATATAGTTGTCAAAGATCATGAAGGAAAAAAATGCCTTCTAATTGATGTTTCAATACCAGCAGATGACAACGTTTCTCTAAAAGAAATGGAAAAACTTTCAAAATACAAAGACCTGGAAATAGAGATAACTCGAATGTGGAATCTAAAAACAGAAACAATTCCTATCATAGTAGGTGCCTTAGGTATAATAAAAAAATATTCAGACAAATACATAACAAAAACACCAGGACTTACAAATATATATAACATACAGAAAATTGCACTACTGGGTACTGCACACATTCTACGCAAAACACTTTCAATACAGTAAACATAAGAGCACCACAGCAAACCACAGCACATACCCAAGGCGCACAGAGCTGCGCTCGGTAGTGAAGTGAAAGCACGTTATAAAAATAAAACTACTGAATAATAATAATAATAATAATAATAATAATTAATTCGTTTTATTGGCCACAAGGGCTAATATCAATTAAAAACATATAAGGACAAAGACAGGACGAAGGTTACAAAAGGTTTTGTCCGAAAAGGTAGGAAAGTTCGTCTAAACAGAGGAAGAAAACGGAGAAAGATATAATAAATAAATAGATAAATAAATAGATATATAAATAAGTAGAACTCCCAAAGGGGGAGGCGCTTCGAAAAAGGAGAGTTTACACGTAGAAAAACCCATAAAACCACGGGAGCCTGGTCAGAAAAAATAAGAAAGGGGTATAGAGCCCTTTCTCTTTTTACATTACCTTTTTTTTTTCTACAGGTGTATTCTCAGAATTGGTCCGTTTATACTGGCCATTCTTCCAACAGTCACCCATCTTTTAACGAATTTGCTATGATACAGCATTTCCCTCTCTACTCTCATCTTCCTTTTCAAGTGGAACTTGAAAAAGTTGATGAGGCCTTGGCCAAAGAGGAAAGTGTCTGTCTTTAGCCCTTTCAAACGGGTCCACCATATCACCTCTTTCGCTACAGCCACTAGGCATAGGAAAATTGCCTTGCCCTCCCGGTTAAAGGAGGTCGGCGGGTCAATTCTCACGATGGATTCAGCTGATAGCCGGATCCGTCCTACACATTACAGTAGCTGTTCGATATAGACCCACAGGTCAGCAATGCTCGGGCACTGGACGAGTGCGTGCAGAACGGTTTCGTCGTCCTGAGCGCACCTCGGGCAGGCCCGGTTGACAGCACTTCTGTGTCGGTAGAGTTTATCTCGAACAGGTAACGCACCTCGGTAGCACTGCCAGGCGAGGGAACTTTGGAAATTATCCATGGGCCCCGGCCCGAAAGTTTAATAATAATAATAATTCGTTCGTTTTATTGGCCACAAGGGCTAATATCAATTAAAGGACAAAGACAGGACGAAGGTTACAAAAGGTTTTGTCCGAAAAGCTAGGAAAGTTCGTCTAAACAGAAGAAGAAAACGGAGAAAGATATAATAAATAAATAGATAAATAAATAGATAAATAAATAAGTAGAACTCCCAAAGGGGGAGGCGCTTCGAAAAAGGAAAGGTTACACGTGGAAAAACCCATAAAACCACGGGAGCCTGGTCAGAAAAAATAAATAATAATAATAATAACTTCTACTAAAGGCACAAGGCCTGAAATTTGGAATGAGAGGACTAGTCGATTACATCGACCCCAGTGTTTCACTGGTACTTAATTTATCGACCCCGAAAGGATGACAAGCAAAGTCGACCTCGGCGGAATTTGAACTCGGAACGTTGCGACGGTCGAAATACCGCTAAGCATTTCGTCCAGCGCGCTAACGATTCTGCCAACTCGCCGCCTTCTTAATAATAATAATGATAATAATAATAATAATAATAATAATAATAATAATAATAATAATAATAATAGCTATAAATTCCTTGGTGTAGGCCTAAAGTGCCGATACTGCAACGACGGGAGAGAAACAGTCGGCCACCTAATCTCTGGCTGTAAGTTTTTAGCACCTGTAGAGTACAATTCAATACATGACAGAGTTGGCCAATATCTACATTGGATAATGTGTCGGCATTATAAAATCAAAACTGCTGACAAATGGTACAAGCACCACCCTGAGGCTGTAACTGAGGAAGAAAATGTAACGATTCTTTGAGACTTCCTAGTATGCATGGACCGGACTATCAAGACAAATAAACCAGATATTGTTGTGAAAGATAAAAGCAATAAAGTCTGTTTATTGATTGACATGAACATACCCTGTAACTATAATAACTCGGCAAAAGAATTTGATAAGCTCAGAAAATATAAAGATTTGCTAATTGAGATCGAAAAGATGTGGCATCTCAAAACGGATACAATACCAGTGATTGTAGGAGCACTTGGAACGATCAAAAAAGGAACTGGAAATTATTTAAGAATAATCCCTGGCTTACCTTCCATGCAGGAAGTGTAAAAGATTGTTTTAACTGGTACGTCACACGTATTGAGAAGAGATTTGTCGCTGTGAATCTTGTTTCCTTTTACACTATTTTATTTGCTTACTTTTCTATTTTTTATTGTTTCCTTTTGCGCTCTGTTTTCCCCTTTTTCTCTGTCACATAACTCTGTAAATGAACAATCTGGTGTGTTTGTTTTAATGGCCTACCAATGTATACAGTACGTTTCTCTGCCCTAGGTGTCAGGAAGACACTCGGCAAGAAATGGAAACAGAACTGAAAGAAGATGCTATTGAAAATTAAGATAATAATAACAATAATTTCTTTTATTTGCCACAGGAGCAAATATATATATATGAAAGAATCATTTTAATAATTTTTATTAAGTAGTCAGCATGTTATAAAAATTTATAGGCAATTAATACATTAAATTAATAATAATGTACATATGTATATAATTATATCAAGGAAGATCGGGCGAAAACAACCTTTCTCCAGCATGCTTGATGTGCGAATACCTTCAAAGCTACCAAAACCTCCAGCTAAAATATAAACGTGACTGAAAGCGTGTATATCTTCTTCCAGTAACATACTTCCAGTAACATACTGTCCATATAATCTTAAATATTTCTTTAACTCAGGCACAGTAAGTACTTCGATAGCTGAATCATCAAGCTGCTTTATATCCATGATAAGACGTAAAACAATAACAATGGCGTGGGTTAGCCTCCGGAAGTTTAATTATCTACATGGAGCGCCACCTAGCCAAGGGAGATAACCTACTTATAGGAAAGCCCTATACTGACGCTACCGGGGTGCTTTAGTTCCAACGCACGATCTGTGATTAAATAAATAACTTGTTAAACAAAAGAAGCTCATACACGTTGGCAACAATTTCCAGCATAATCATAGTGACACCCATTTCGTAAGCGGAGCAGTGGCGAACAAAGCTGGAATCATATTTAATCGCAAAGGAGCAAAAAAGGGAAATTAACTAAATCCGTTATTTAATCCACTAGCCTCTCTATTTGTTCAATCACAAAACTCACCGAATATTAGCAATTTCACAACACAAACACGAGTCTCGAGTTGAGGCAAAGAAATGGCAAAGAAACGTGACAACTGTTGTTGCAAAGAAAGTAAAATTAATGGCTAAGATAAAAGCGCATGAAGCGCTGGTAGGTGTGTGCAGAAACCTCTGCATAGCAAATATGCGGTCCATAGCAAACAAACTAATTTTGACCAGAAACACACCCATCAGATTAGCTACGAATCTCAGGGCTAAAAGCAGATGATTGAGTTGACTATCTCGCATTGCCTTCAACCCTCGAGGGAAGTAAAGTAAGGTCAATCTCATAAGTAATTGATCTCAGAAAGTAAGTATTATGATAGAATCAAATACTTTAAGATGCAATTTAGTTCGGTGCTATGCCGTTTCTTTTTCTTCTCCACTACCAAAATAATAAACTTGGCTTTCTGCCTTGTCAAAACAGATATCATTGCGATTAATTGTTATTGTCGTCACAAGTATTGAAGCGGAATGGCTTGCTATTGTTGCTGCTACTACTACTACTACTGCTGCTGCTGCTACTGCCAACATTAGCACCAGTAGGTGTAGCAGCAACACCATCACCACCATCAACACTACTACTACTACTACTACTACTACTACTACTACGCTTATGATTATGAATATTAAAAATACAAA